>NC_063434.1:844230-1003990 GCF_020379485.1 Brassica napus | reverse complement strand
TAAACATAGAAAGATACTATGTTTTCTAATGCTTGAGAGTTAGTGGGTATTGATTTTCTACTAAAATGATGTTCTAGTCTTGGCAAGACTCAAGAGCGACTTAATTGGGCATCAACGAATATACTATTCAAATATTCCGTCTGAAATTATGTTTATAATATTAAGCGACAAAATTTTAGAATATATCTATCCTTAGCGAATTTAGTTTAATTATAACCTTAGTTGTCGTAGAGCTAATAGTTGAAATATTTTTCTCATTACCATAATTTTTTAATTTAATCTCGTAGTATTCTTTTTGTTGGAATTTTTGATGCCTTGTGTTATGTAAGAGTTAGGTATTTCTCCAATTACATTTCCTTCGATACAATGTTGTCTTTGTTGTCGACTTTTCTGACAATTAATATGAAAATATTCGACGGGTTACGTATAAACACGGAAACTACCTACTAATTGCAAGAGAAGTAGTCAAGTTCTAAATATTCGACGGGTTACTAATCCTCTTCTTTGAAGTTTCAACGTGACCCTGGACCAAATCTAATCCCGTGCTTTTACATTAGCTAGAAGTTTTTAAGAGCAAAGTAGATACACCCAATAGTAAAAATCCGAAACGTTTGTCTTATTTTTTTTCAAACTTAATACACTAATAAAGTATATAATACATGAAAATCCAATTTTAACATAAAAATAAAGCACTAATCTCCCTTACGGAAAATTATTAAAAATCATTAAAACTTCAGCTTTCCCTTTTTTCTTCTCTTCGTCAATGACGTGTCACACGTTTGTTTGAACAAGTATCTAGAAGTCTTTATCAGTTGCAGACTTTGCTGCTCTTCCACAACGGCGCGTGAAAGTCCACGTTCTTTATCTCCGTCATATGGGACCCACCCACCACGAAATTCTTCTCATCCCGGCCCCGCTTCTTTCTCTCTCCTTTCACCCACACCCCAAACAGTTTCAACCCTTCACCTACCACCCCCTTCTCTCCCTCCACGGCGGCTCCACCGTTGTCTCCGCCGCAGCCTTCGCAGTCGCTCTCTTCCTCCTCCACCGCCGGTTTGAGTTTCTTCCCTCCTCCTTTGATCATCTGATCGATCTGCTCCGGTCCTACTTTCATCTGCTCGGTCAAGAACGCCACGAGCTCGTCACGCTGCCTCTTCGCCGCCGCGAGCTCCGAGCTCAAACTGCTGTTCTCTCTTTTCAGCTTCTCGTTCTCCCCGGATAAGTCAGCCACCATGTTCTCCACCGACCCCGGGTGCTTCGACCCGGGCGATGACGTGGAGCTAGAACCGTGATCGTCACCCGCCGAGTTTGACTCCGACGGCGAACCAACGACTACGCATTTCCCCGCCGCGGCGATCACCGCCTTGCGCCGCCGTATCTCCGACAGCAGTTCCTCTTGTCCTCTCCGGAAGTTGTCGTTAGCAAACTCCCACTTGTCCGGTACAGTTTTCCGGAAACCCTATTAAAAATAAAATAAAAATTATTCATCAGCTTCTAGAAGCTTTTCTCACCAACTACCAATGAATGATTCATTTAACCAAAATGATTTAATAACACAACAAATGAAAATGACTTTTGATCATAATATCGTGTGTGACTCACGTAAGTGTTGAGCTGACGAATGAAGCTTGAGAAGTTGTTATGTTTGAAGTACTGAGGGAGAAGATCCTTAGCGAACTCAGCTGTTTTCCAAACGACGAAAGCTGATCCATCTTCGTTCCATGAAACGACGTCGTCTGTGCTCTGATCATCCACTAGCTGATACGTTTTGCTTAAAAACGGCGCCGGAACAGACCTTTGCGCCGCCATCATCACCGGCGAATATTTTAAAAACTAAAGAAAATAATAAAAGATGCACTAAAAATAATCTAGACAGAAGGAGAAGAAAATAAGATTTTAGAAAATGAAAAATCGGAGGAAAGATTCAGCAACTAAAGAGCAAGAGAGCAGTGAGAAATTCCCAGTCCCAGCAATAGAAGCCTGAGAGGAAGACACGAGAGCGGAGGAGATCGGAGTTTCGTTTGGTTTCTTCCATCTAACGGATTATCTGATGGAGGAGGAAGTTGGAGACTACGACCATACTTCGCCGGAGCTAAACCGTGAGGAAATAATACAAAACTAAACCAAAGTTAGAAGTGTATTTTTTTTTTCTAAAGTTTTTAGCAAACAAAACTGTTTTTAAGTGTATTTTCTTCGGGAGGGTGGTCAATTATATAACGCATAAAGCATTATAGATCCTAATGTGGGTCCTACCTATGTAAGAAAAAATAAAAAGAGAAAACGGATGCTTGTTCTAGAAATTCTCAGAAACATCTTTAATTTTTTTATATATCTCTTGATCAAAATGTTCATAAAGTCTTCTTTTGAGTCATGCTTTCATCTTATTTTCCTTTTCTCTCCCTTGAATAATTTTCCAGGAAATTATGCCATATGATACATCGTTTTTTTATATGTCGTATATATGCTGACAGAAAAAACTAATGTCATATGTAATATAGTTTTATACTGAAATTATGCATAATTTAGCCATTGCTAAAAATGTTTTTGCCAATTAAAATAAATACGCACACACAACAAGCGAATATAATATGTATTCTAGAAAGTATAGAACTTCACAGATATGTAAAGTTTTTTTCAAATATGACGGGAGACGACATGATATTTTATTTTTAAAAACACGACTTTGTTTCTTTGCCTCTTTGTATTATTATTATTTTTTGAATATTTTAATGCGCCACCTAACACATTTTGGCTTCAATTCACATTTGGGTACCAATCAGCTTCATTTACCTTTTCTTTTTCATTTGTGTATCTTTAGACTAAACAATTCGGATAATATATTTTAACGTCTGGAGTCGTGATATTTACAAGTTATTAAACCCCATCGACATCTACGGTCTTCATTCTTGGATTTATTTCCAGCACCCTTGGTTTTATCTGCTTTATCATTGATGCCACGGCTAGATAATAATATTCATCAACGACGGTAAGTCTTACCTGTCGTGACAAATTTTAAGTTCTTATAAAATCATCGACATCTACGTCTCCATTATTCGATTCATTTCCACCACCACCTTTTGCCTTTAATCTTGTCAAGGACGATATATCTCACATAAAGGTATAATCTAGAGATAATGAGATAAAGCTAGAAGCTAGAGATAATTGCATGCACATGGTTGATTTAAAAAAGTTTTATAATTTGCGCTAATTCGAGACTTGAATAGTTGGAGAAAAATGGCGCACGCTTGCATAACTATATTTTAAAAGCTGCTTCTAGACCTTCATGTATATTGGATCAAAAGATGATATTTTTTTAGTCAAAAAAGGCGATAACAAATTTGTGAGAAAATGTCGATAGTTGCAACTTGCATGCATGTACATCTCCATTCGGACCTCAAAGTAACACATTGTTATTGATAATTCATAAAGGTAAAATTGATGATCACGATGAATGTAATAATGTATATGATCCCTCAATTCGGTTATTGATTTCAAGCCAGTTTTAAGCATATGTATGAATCCACTCGGGAAAGTATAGTATTGTGTGATCCCTTATTTTGGTGTAGCTCATCAATGATTTCCAGTTTTAACTAGAATCCACTTTGGTCAAACCATCTTCGAATTTCCAATGTTTTAGCATCTCTTCGTGTGTATGGCGCTAAAACAGGATTCGATTCAGTAGACTAATCTTTGAGAGTTTCACTACGGAAGCTCCACTTGTATACAAGAAAATCATAGGTAATGGCATTAATAAACGTGTTGGCAACTTTTTTTCTTCGTATTGATAGGCTTTTTTTTTCTTTCTATACCCGAGTTGAAGTATATAGTTTTAGAATTTTACACTCTTTCACATTTCTTACAGCTAATGATTTATAAGCTTCTTTGTTTATTGAATTAAGTATTCTGTTCAGCCGTGACAATGCCAAAGACCATTTTTTCCACGCAGAAAAGTCGAATAGAAACAGCTTTGATTTTTGTAAAAAGTACTATAGTGTCCAGTTTGATAGTAAACATGAAAATTCTTAACATGTACTAAAACTTCCTCATCAAAAATTGACACAAAATTCTGTAATAACTTAAAGTTAACCATTCAGTATATGTTCTTACTAAGATACGTAACAGTTTATTTATTTAGTACATAAATGTTCCATTTCCATTTTATTTTACAAATAGTAGGTAATTTTTATAATTTTTCTACTATTCTGATTTTCTATCAAGATATACAAATACGAAGTCCCGAACCATTAGAATATAAATTATGATTTCATATTAGAATTGTTAAATATATAGCTAATAATTATAATTAACTGAGTTTATTTCCGGAATTATCTTTAATGCATAGTTGTGGATGCGCAGAAAAAAAATTAACGACGTAATTTAATTTAATTTGCATTATAAATTTTGGAATTGCAGAATTTTTGAACCAAGAACATAAACATGCTTATTTTGCAACTGATAAAACAAATCTTGAACCATTGAGCCAACTATTGGGTTGTGTCCTTAATGTTAAGCAGCTTTTTTGGTAGTTGTGGACCATTTTGTTTGGTTCATCTATGGAAAGTTCGAACTCATTTCTAGGTTGTGTGAAATGAGAGAAAATGACCACTTGAGCAAATCAATTGAAGTCAGAGGCGAATGTTGTACAACAGTGAAAGATAATTGAAAATACGGCGAGAATTATTGACACGTATGTGGAAACGTCGATTTGAAACGTAACTCTATTATTATCCACGAATCTTTTTGATGGAACTTGGAAGATGAGTCTGGTTGTTATATAATTGCGTTTGTTGAGCATTAGAATGTTTGAGTTCCACTACTTCCATCATAGCTTTTGAACTGTGCTTTTCCATATTCTCTTTTTTTTGGTGGGCAAAAGGGAGAAAAGCCTCCCTATATTATTAGAAAAAAGTCCGACAACACGACATCACTACATGTCTCGAGAAACGCCTAAGACATCATCCTCAAGAATCGAAATTACATCAGATGGTACGTAATCGAAACTATGAATTCCTAATTCTCTCATATTAGCTTTTGAGTCGACAAAAACTGTTCATGATCACATCCAAAATGCGATAGCTAATGTATTTTATGTTTTCAAAAGAAAAACTTACATGAGAATCATCAACAATTGAAAAGAATTATCTAAATACATGGGGTTAAAAAAATATACTGAATTAAATTTTAATACTTCATCCGTTGAATTTCATATCCAAAGACATGCTGCTGTTGCATATCTTTAAACAAAATATGCGTCGGTCTATCTTAAGCTGCATCTTTAGCATTTCTTTATGATCTAATAGCCCATTGTCAACTCAGAGGTCCCACTTGGACCAGTGTTTTGCCTTCATAAACACCTACCTGTATGCCATGTAGTATTGGACACTAGTTCATGTTAGTAGTAGTTTGCTGTCTTTGATACCAAATTTGGATTTGGTTTCCTCTATTTCAGCCAAACTTCTGCATATCTCTTTAGCCTGGAGAGGACTCACTTGGATTTGTTCTCGTTTTTCTATCTCTCTTATTCCATGAGAAGACATTTATATTTCGCATATGCTACTGATGTATATTAAATATCCAAATCACTATAGTTGATCTGAAGGAAAAAAAACTCTAAACCGACATTTAAACCAACAAAGTGGTCCAAGAAATGAGATATAAAATGCAATTTGATAAGTTCATCAATGTAATAATTATGTATGCCATATGTTAACGTCATACGTTGCCACTGAACTCACCTCAAATAAAAGTGATCAATCACACGTCCCAAAATCTGTTTGGGCCACCACTGATTTATTTCTCCAATTTGTAGTTATATACACATAAATCATACTAAGCAATACACATAATTAAACATAAATGCATGTACATCGTAATACTTAAAAGAATAAAACACGTTTATTCGTGATATCT
Source organism: Brassica napus (assembly GCF_020379485.1). Lineage (NCBI taxonomy): Eukaryota > Viridiplantae > Streptophyta > Magnoliopsida > Brassicales > Brassicaceae > Brassica > Brassica napus. The sequence continues at coordinate 998,080 of NC_063434.1, read as the reverse complement.
CTCTTTCAAGTTTCAACAACCGATTAAGCAAAATAACATTTTCTCTTCAGAACTTTTAAACAAAACATGTCTCTTTTTTTTCCTGAGCAACGAAAACTTATTTGGTTAGATAATTTATTGCTAATTTTTTAAAGTTTGGTGTCCACTCACATTAATATTCGATTTGATTCCTTTGAAAAATTAAATTATCTTCGTCTAGCCAGGTTAGACGATTTCAACCCAATGGTTAAAATAATGAGATTTAACAGACGATCGATCTATTTTCTGGTACTAATCAAAGGTATTCTAAATTCTGATCATAGTAAGATTTAATATGTTCTTTCTAACACTGATCGGATGAGACGATAATAGGATAAATAAAGAAAAATAAAACTTACTTCTCTGCTTCTCATTCATATCATGCGGCTTTCACTCGAGGGGCCCATTTAAAAAGAGAGGCACCGGCCCACCTCAATTTGTTCCCTTTTTTTTTTCTCCTCTACCTTAAGAAAACAAAAAACTCAAAACCAGCAAAACCTCTGAGACAGCCAGAAGCTTTCCGCGACTTGTATCATCTTTATTCACCTATCAGCATCGAACGGTTCAGATTATTCCAACAAAGTCATCGGCAAATAAAACAATAATCTTCGCCTGAGAAAAACTTTTCCCCAATCGGAGAGAGTCTAATTAGGGTTCCTGAGAGCTTCTTCGAGATGTGGCACGAAGCGAGACGATCGGAGAAGAAGGTGCACGACATGATGGACGCGGCTCGGAAACGAGCTCAGCGTCGAGCTATCTTCTTAGCCAAACGCCGCGGAGATCCCATCCAATCGATCCAAGCCGTTGGATCCCGCTACAAAATCTTCCGCGACGACGGTCTCTACCAAGCCACCGAGGATCAACAGGGCCTGTAAATAAACTAACTCTCATCCTTCGATTTTTCGAATTGGTTTCTCAATTGACTTTGTTGAATCAGGATACCGTGGAACGGGAAGCAGGATGTTATGATCGATAGGTATTGGATTAGTTCTTAGCTGTTTGATCGATTTCGATTTCGATTGAATCGTTTGTTGATAGTGTAGTTGTAATGTGCAGATTCGATGGACGTGCTATGCTTGATTTTGTGAGGGAGGCTGGTTCGAGAAGCATGCGGCTGCATAAGAAGTCGGAGGAGGAGGAGGAAGTTGAGGAGTTTGTTAATTTTGAGCGTTATCGGGATTTAATTAAGCATCGCCGTAGAGGATGTCGGTACCTTCTTCCTCTACATTCTCTTCAAAGTTGTTTTAATTCAAGGAAAAATCTTGAGTACAGTTGAGATAAGAGTCAGTGGGATAATGCTGAGTACTGTGAACAGTTTCTGATGGAGAGGGTTTGCAACACGTTAATCAAGAGCTTGAGGCTAAACTTGCTGCACCCTTCCTTGGAACAAGGTGCGTTTTCAACTTTAATCTTCAAGATTTTGATTACGAACTAAAAGCTCGAGTCTTTTGATCATTATTGATCTTCTAGTTAATGTGAACATCTTTTTTTTGTTCCTTAGACCACAACAAGCGCAAGCACCTGCAAACAAAGGCACGTATTCACAGGTTGGGTTTTCATATGGTGGAAACGGGAAAGAGGCATCTTTGGATGCGGGAGAAGATGATGATGAGGAGGAGGATGATGATGAGGATGAGGAGGAAGATTTTGATAGTAATGACAGCGAAGATGAAGGAATGGAAGCAATTGCGAAACAGTTTGGGGTGAAGCGGTATGGGTGGCTTGTTTATATGGATAAGAAGGCAAAGGAGGAGGAGAAAAGGCAAAAGGAACTTATCAAAGGCGATCCTTCTGTTGTAAGTTGCAAGACCCATTTTGATTTGTGAAGTTTATGGCTTCCTTTTATTTTTGCTTATCTAACGTGGATGAAATCAAAATTTTATGAAAATGTAGAAGAAGCTAAGTCGAAAGGAAAGAAGAAAGGTTTCTAGAATAGAGAGGGATAGAGAAAGAGAAACTTCAAGGAGTTTTGGAAGGCACATGATTCAGCATGATCCCTACAGGTAAGACAGTGCCTCAGTTACATAAGAAGCAAAAGTCCGTGGATTTTTCAGCTCACTGACATGGTGCTTCTCTATTCACAGGGAGTCTCGAAGGAGTCCTACTTATGAGGCTTATCCGCGCTCAAGAAGGTTTTTCCCTTACTAACCTGTTCTTATGTCATACAATCTATGGAAAGTGATTGCTTATCTCTTATTGCTTCTGTTCACAGATCAAGATCCAGATCCCGGTCATATTCTCCGTCATACTCAAGGCGGAATGGTCATGGAGACGACTCTGGCGAAATTAGCAAGCCAAAAATCGAGTATATTACAGAATTTGGAGGCTCAGGAGACGTGGCAAGTCCAAAGTTTGGAGGATATTCTCCACCGCGTTCACCACCATCTCAAACTGACCTATTCAACCGGTCGGAGCACTCAACCTCTAGTTCTTGCAAAGATAGCCACTTACTCCCCATTTATTGTTCGAGGAAACGTTTGTTGTGTATATTAGCACTAGATTTTGGTTACCTGTGACATCAAGGGAGAGACAGAAGCTTGCTTTCTGGAACCCCTTTTATACTCTGACTGAATCTATGGAGTAGGAAATTATAATTTTGTATTTCCCTGCAGACCATCGTCAGGACATATTCTTGAGGCGCTGCATGTTGACCCTGCATCTGGTGTATCGCTTGAGAAAGACAAGATTGTTAAACTACCTAAACCGTCAGTGAGGTATTGTCATGATTGCGTATATCAAGTTTATTTTGGTGGCATCTGTCTCATCCTTTAGCTTTTGTATTTACAGTACTTCCTCAGCACTAGCGAAGCTTTCAAAAGCAGGTACCTCCTTGGGAGGATCTTCGAAGCAAACGCCAGCGGAGAAGAAAGAAACTCCGCAAGAACGACTGAAGAGAATCATGAACAAACAGCTAACGCAACAGAGTAAGAACTTAAAGTGTTCTTTTGCATATAAGTTCACTCCCATTTGCTATTAGAAACTGAGATGGTGGATGGATCATATGTGTACAGTTAAGAAGGACACTGCAACGGAGACTGCTAAAAAACGAGAACAAGAGAAGCAAAGGCTGGAGAAACTAGCGGAAACAAGCCGGTTAAGTCGGAGTAGACATCGCAGCCGTAGTAGGAGTTATAGTCGATCACCACCACCGAGGTTGTTAATAAAGTTATCATTTTGTGCTTCGTGATTAGAGTGGGGATTTATGAAGATGACAAGGAAGTCAGAAGACTTTTTCGGTTCTTAAAAGCTCTGACTGGATCTGCTCTCTATCGAGACACTCACCTACACAGATTTCATCATGTCCTCCTTCCAATTTGGTTTCTTTAACTTGTAAACATGTTTTTGTTTGCAGAAGACACAGACGACGCAGAAGTAGAAGCCGAAGCAGGAGATCCCGCAGGCACAGTTCAAGATCACGGTCTAGGTCCCCGTCTAGGTCACCATCACGCTCTCCTAAACGCTCGCGCAGACGCTCTTCCTCGTATTCAAGGTCTCCGAGGTAAGAAGCAAATGCAAGCTTTACATGTTTGAACAAAATGGTTGCTTTGCCTCGTTTAACATAGTTGAGTATCTTGCAGGCGAAGAAGCAGGACAAGGCACTGAACTATGAAGGGAAACAGATGAAGAGGATTATTGAAGCCAAAAGACTATATGTTTGCCTCTTGTCCTATATTTTTATATATTTGTTATGTGTGTTTTCTTGTTTTCTTACTTTTCTATCCTGAATAAAGTTCGACTGCGACATTGTGTCATACTATAGCTGTTTTGCATCAATGGTAGCAAACAAGAATTAAGCTTTCAGATGGTTTGTTTTGGTAGTTTATCAGATGTTGAAACTAAAAGCTTAATTTTAGTAAATGAATAAAGATATAAAGCTTGTTTTAGTCAATGGATGTAAAGGTAATAATACATCAGCTATAATTGTTACAAATCTACAATAATAAAGTTTTGAACATTGATTGATATTTTTGTCAATCATTTAATTTAATTATTATGTAGTCAAAAATGTGTTAGTTGAAATCTCTCTTTCTCTGTGTTTCTTTCAATACGGATATGATATTCTTATAATGGTTTGAAATTTGAATGAAGGAAAAACAAAGAAGTTTAACGTTGAATGTGATATGAGAGGATTCGCTATTTTACATGCGACCTTAAACGATTAGTCTGGTCTCTCTCTGTAGATATTTTTCATAACATATCTGTGACAAAAGATAAGAACGATCTGAATGAAGGAGAAGAAAAGATCAAACGTCGAATGTGGTAGGAGCGGAGTCGCTATTTGTCATGCGTCAAATATGATACGTGGGTTTTTTTTTTATAATTAGACCCATATTCAGAAATATTTTTTATACAAATTGATGGGTTTGTTTTGTTCGAAAAATCAATGCCACATTAAATAACAACGAGAGACTAGTGTGTTTTGTCGTCTGTGTCTCTGTGCTTGATCATCCCTATGCTTTCAATACATAGTAGCATAACGTGATAATGACTCCGTGTTATTTTTTACTAACGCTTTCAAATTTCGCAACTTCATGAATAATCAACAATTTGAGGAATTCAGATCTTTGGAACTGTAAGTACTAAAAGCCGAGATGAGAAATGCCACGACAAACGAGATTGCTTTATTAAAGGATGTAAGTAATTATTAAAACAATGACGAATTAAGTATGTTGGTATATCCGTCGTATATTACATGTGAAATGTCTTCAAAAGTGGCTACTTCGAACTGCTAAGTACTGCTCAAACTGTAGTGTATAAAACAAACTACTAGTTTGGTAACTAGTAATAAACTTGTTAAACATCCGTAAACACAAAGTCTATAATGTTAGTATTGAACTAGTACTAAATGAAGGTTCTAGAATTTACGAACTCACGGAGTTATTTCAACTTATATTACCTCCACCAATTAGAACTAAAAGCAGTGTTTCTTTATTGAGTGGCTACGATCCTTCTTTCTAGGTCTGCAGGAAGTTACAGTACATACAAATCTATATAAGAAAAATAGTTAACAGTTAAATAACGTAAAAAAAGTTAAAAAGGAAAAAGCGGGAAGCCTATTAACAGAAACGACAAAAAAGTGTCTGAAATGTATCGAAAGAACAAACAAAAGAGCAGAATGGTCACATGGGAAGAGTTGTGGCTTTGTGTAACGCTGCAGAGGATCAAAACAAATAACAAGGATAAAAGCTATAACGGAAATTTTTTTCCCCGTCCAAATCTGTTAATCATTTTTCTTCATTAATTTTATTTTCCATTTTAAGAAAGTTTAAATTGCATTACCTCAAAAGAAGTCAATTTTAAATTGATTTTAATGTTAAGAGATATCTTGTTTTCTTTTATCATCTTTTTTTTTCTTTTATAAATTCTATCGATAGAGTCGGTCGAAACACGCTTAATGATACATAGTGAATTGCTGGCTACTACGTTGTCTGATCCGAATTTAAAATATTTTTCACCTAATGTCAGAAGGTGAACCGATCATCTGTTACAATTCACTATATAAACCACTTATACCAAAACTCAAATCAAAATTGACCAAAAATGATGATAATCTAATTCGAACGGAAATAAAAAATAGTACACACCAAGCTTTTTATCACCTAATCAAAAATACACACCAAGCTTTTTATCACCTTTTAATTGTTGAGTTTATGATCGGACCGGCCACGGACATTTGTCTTAATGCTTACAAAACAAAAAACTCTCCCCTCTCTCTTTGGTTTGATCTGATTTGACTCTCTCTCTCTCTCTCTCTCTCTCTCCTCATCTCTATCTCTCTCTTCTCTCAAAGTTCTCACCTTTTGAGAAACACAAAAGTACATTTCCTCTACTCTTTATTCAGTTTACATCATCACTCTCTCTCTCTCTCTCTTTGAACACACTTCAAATCTCTCCGGTCAACAAAGAAAAATGAGTTCAGTTTCTTCATAATAAAGCTTTTCCACCTTTAAATCTGAAAGATTCTTTCTTTTTCACTATTCTCTGCAGACAAAGAGATGAGGAAGACATCTCTTTCTTCAAACAGCTTCGGCGGCTTCCTAAGCCCCGGAGCAGCTCCGAGTAGCTACTCCGACAACAAAGGCTGGAGCTCCGAGAGAGTCCCCCACCCTTCCTCCTCCACCGCTTCTTCCACTCCCACACTCAACAACGGCCACGGCCCTCGCCGCCACCTCGGCTCCTCCTCCGCTTTAACGACGCCGTTTTACAGCGGCAGAGCCGTACCTTCCAAATGGGAAGACGCCGAGCGGTGGATTTGCAGCCCCGTCGCGGCTTACCCGCCCGGCGTCTGCGCAAACCTGAGCTCTCAGTTCTCTGAACAGAGACGGCAGAAGTCCAAAAGCGGTCCCATTGTTCCTCCTACGCTTCCTCATCCTCCGCCGTATTCTCCGAGGCTGAGGGCTATGGAAGCAGCTCCTAAAGGTTTAATGGTGTCTGGCTCGCCGTTCTCTACCGGAGTCTTGGAGGCGGAAAGGGTTTTCAGAGGGAGTGTTGGTGGTAGTGGTGGTGGTGGTGGACATGGACATAGCCGGAGCTGGGTTGATTTGATGAGTGAAGAGACTTCTTCTCTCAGCTCCAAAACTGATACTGGTAAGCTCTCTCTCTCCTCTTGGAAAGTTTCAGTCTTTACATCAAAAGAGACTAACTTTTGACAAACCCAATCAAGATAATCTTGAAAAGGACCAAACTTTGAGGTGATTGTTGTGTAGTTATGTCCAAAGATCTAAGCTTTATTGAATTTTATGCAGAGGACAGGAAGGGTACGGCGGCGCAATCTCCGGTGGTGTCAAGAAGAGACATAGCTACGCAGATGAGTCCAGAAGAGATGAGTCCTAATAATAATCCTCAGGAGCTATTATCTCCACCGTTGGTTGTTTCTGTGGTTGATGAGACTACTCCTCCTTGTAGAGGAGGAGGTGAAGTGAGGGAAGTGAAGATGGATAAAGGAGCTAAGATGATTAAGCGTCCAAAGAGAAGAGTCATGTCTTCTTCTTCGAGGGTTGTTATGAGGAGAGAGGAGCAGCCTCCTGAGGTTGAAGACAACTCTGAAGCTTCTGCTTCTTCTTCCTCTTGGGATATCTCTGAACCTGCCATGACTCTTTCTAAGTAATTAACCAAAACTGAACCAACCAGCCAATGACTTCTTCTTATTGGATTAGCTTATTAATGTGTTCTGTCTTTGTGTTGAAGGTTGCAAAGAGAGGAAGCGAAGATAGCAGCTTGGGAGAATCTTCAGAAGGCTAAAGCAGAAGCTGCCATTAGAAAACTTGAGGTCCTCCTCCTTCTCTACCTTTTGTATAGTCAGCATGAGCAGCATTGTACTGAATCTTTGAATGACAGGTGAAGCTGGAGAAGAAGAAGTCAGCATCTATGGATAAGATCTTGAACAAGCTTCAATCAGCGAAGTTGAAGGCGCAGGAGATGAGGAGAAGCTCAGTTTCAGTGTCCAGTGACCATCAACAAGAACAGCAACAAGTCTCTAGGAACTCAGTGAAGATCACTCATCTTGTCCGGAGACATACTTTCATGACGCCTTTCATGGCTTGCTTTGCTCCTCGCGTTGATTGCAGAAAGTCTCCATCTGCTCTCTAGTTTCCATTCTTTTTTTTTTTGTTTTGTGAAAGACAAATTTGAACAAAAACAAAAACATTTGTACACTGCAAAATTTTCTTGTAAAGCTTTTGATCTGTTCCCAACTTTCATTTCTCTTCACAGTACCTAGGTCTGCGGGTTCGGTTTCTTTGGTTAGTTTGGGTCTTTTAATTCGGTTAGTTCGGGTCGGTCAAAATCTAAGTGAACAAAAAATAAAATTAGTTTCCGGTTAGTTCGGTTTCAAAAAATTTAACCAAAATTTTTGGTTAAATATTTTTGTTACAATTGAATAAAATTTGAAAAAAAGAATGGTTAATTTCAGTTATTTCGATTCGGATTTTTGTTAGTTTGGTTTGGAATTTTGGTTAAAAATTGGTATTGCTAAACTTTTTGGGTCGGTTCTGTTCGGTTAAAAATCCCAGCGTTAGTAATACCATCACGAAAGCAGGTTTCAGTTATTCCCAAAGGGAAAGAAACATAACAAATAAATTGATCATTGAGGATTCAATAAATCTATCTGACAAGTGAAGTTTCAATACAACTGACAAAGCCAAAAGCTCAATGATAATGTTTGTAAGGTGTGCATTATTAGTATGGCCGGTACCTCCAGTCTGATCTTGATTGTCTTGCGCTCGGCATTCCATATCCCAACTAAGTAGAGATTTTTAATCAAAAAGCATAAGAATCAAATCCTCAACTACAAAGCTTTTTTTATTTACCTCTTGTCCACAGATTTCATGAGATCTCCGGGATACACATCTGCAACACCGTTTTCAGCAAAGGTAGCGAACCCGAAACCTCTATGTCCACTTCTCTTTGGGTCCTGTTAACAACAAAAAGATGAATGTGCAAACATGTTCACCAAATGTTCTCAGTGTAACTCTATCAAATCCAGGAGACACACCAAGCTAAAGATGTGACCACAAAATCTTCAAAGTATTATAAGAAATGCAATTAAATAAGTAGGATAGATTTCACCTTAGGCATGTACAGGTCAGTGATTTCACCATACCTCTCAACAAAGATCCTTGTCGCCTTTTTGGCAGGCTGTCTCATCTCTTCCTGTCACAATTAACATAAGTTATGAAACATAACCAACCCCTTTTGAATAAAAGAACATAAGCCATATGGAAACTACTAACCTTTGGTGTAGCAACTTTGACTTCCAAGATTCTGTTCCCCAAAACATGTTCACATTTCAGAGCGTCCTTCCTACAAAGCACTCATCACAGTTATGCCAATGGAAGAAGCATCTTGAGATGAAGCAAAGGTGACGTATCCAAAGCCACGAGATCTTCCAGTTGATCGATCCTAAACACACAAAAACAAGTTTTTCAGATGATGACTCGTAATTGAAAAGCAAAACACCTTCATGACGATGCAATCCTCAAAGTCACCGAACTTGGACATGTAATCTTAACATCTACAAGTAATCATTCAAAAGTTCACAAAATCAAAAACATATAAAAAATATCAATGCGATTGAGCAAAGAAAAACCACAAGCTTCCTTTCCATGAGATGAGCAACCGAAACAACATTTGTCTTTTTTGTTGTCTTAAGCCCATCTTGATAGTTACATAAAATTTAGGCCTTTTAACTGATCCCTCATAATTGGACCTTCAGTTATCTTTGATTTATTTCATTTTAAAATCATACATAACAAAGCAAATATTTGTAACCATTTGGTGCATTTATGTATACTCGTTTCATGCTGCAGCTTTAGCTCATTTGGGCACTAACTCTATCATCATGATCATACTAATACCGTCTCTGGTTTACAGCACAAATTCAACTTCCTGGTGCTCAAGGCCGGTCATGGCCTAACGCTCGTAAGACCCATACTTTAGGCACCAAATTTTGTCGGCATATATATATATGTGATGTTTGTATGAGTCTCTTTCTCTGGCATATAGTAGTAGGTGATAAATTAACTACATGGTGCCGTTTCAAGTTCATTCTGGTAGCCCTCATGGCAAAAGATTATATACTTTTATACATCGCTTAAAATTCTAACTCAAAATTAGTCAAGGTTGGTGCATCTAATAATGAATGATAAACTGTTGATTTTTAATAATAAGATACCAAATCTATTCATTCACAGTTCTTCTAAAAAGTTGTGGCTTTGTGCATTTCTACTAAGAACTCACGTCTCTGAGTCCTCTGCATCTTCTTCTTCTTCTTCTACAGTAGGAAGCGAACCTTCTCTACTAAAACCAGGGTTTAGGAACTTGCCTACGAAAGCCCAAAGCTTGTAAACATCTTCAGAGTCTGTCAAGAAGCTAAGAGAAGCTGTTCTACAATTATTTTGACCATTACATAATTTATTCTAAAAGATAATCAATATTCACAGCCATATGAAAAATAGTTCACGTCAGGAAAAAATAATCAAGATCTCTCCTCTGGATATTTACCCTACTTGAAAAAACGCAATTCACATGGTAGATCTTGAAACAAACGTGTAGAACTACGAATCTACCTCATGCATTTCTTCCAAAGTATATAAAATCATAACTAAATTCATATTCCTTTATGCTTACGTGATGGAAAAACATCAAAAATCTGTATTCACAAGACAAAATTGTATGTAAATCATTATATAAACCTGTTTAGGTATGGTGCAAATCTATAGTTGTGTTTCATAAGCGATATTTTTATATTTTGTTAAAAAAAACGCGTGATGCGCATGGCAAGGAAGAAATATCTTAAAGAAGGCAACAAGAAGAGTCTTCTTCTTCGTTCTCACCACCCACGTTTTCTTCATTTGCCGCTATTTTATCTCGTGGCCAAGAGCAAATAACAAATAACTATACAGTAATAGGCCTTATATCACGTGCATCAATTCCACAACAATACACTAGTGTTCACAACAAACTTTGCATTTTTCCTTCTTTTTACAAAAAAAAATTAAAATTAATTAAAGTGAGTATATATATATAAAGACAGAACAAGTAGAGTTGCAGAAGAAAGTACAGAGAGAAACTAACTGTTTCGTAGACTTTTTATTTCTCTGTGCTTTGAGTTCTACAATTAATGGAGTGGGTTCGTCGAGAGACAATAGGTCACGGGAGCTTCTCCACCGTTAGTCTAGCCACTACCTCCGCAAGCTCAACCTCCTTTCCTCCCTTGATCGCCGTGAAATCCTCCGGAGCAGTCTGCTCCGCCGCGTTACGCAACGAGAGAGACGTTCTTGACGATCTCGGCGACTGTCCGGAGATCGTGCGGTGTTTCGGAGGAGGAACGACGGTGGAGAACGGAGAGGAGGTATACAATCTGTTTCTCGAGTACGCTTCCGGCGGAAACTTGAGGGATAGGATCAAGAACTCCGGCGAGGGGCTGCCGGAGTTCGAAGTGCGGCGGTTCACGAGGTCGATTGTTAAAGGGTTGCGTCACGTCCACGCGAATGGTTACTCTCATTGCGATGTGAAGCTTGAGAATGTTTTGGTGTTCGGCGACGGAGGCGTGAAGATTTCCGATTTCGGGTTGGCGAAACGGAGGGGTGTGGTCGTGGATGAGATCAGAGGAACGCCGCTGTATTTGGCGCCGGAAGCGGTTAATCGCGGCGAGTTTGAGTCTCCGGCGGATGTTTGGGCGTTGGGATGGTGTGTAGTTGAGATGTCGAGTGGCAAAACGGCGTGGTGTTTGGAGGAAGGAGTTGGGAACGTAATGTCTTTGATGGTTCGTATCGGTTCGGGAGATGCTCCGAAGATTCCGGTGGAGTTGTCGGAGGAAGGGAAAGATTTCGTGAGGAGGTGTTTCGTTAAAGACCCGGTGGAGAGATGGACGGCTCAGATGCTTTTGGATCATCCGTTCTTAGCCGTTGATCATGATGATGAGAGAAGTAGTGGTTCACTGAGGTGTGGCGATGAAGACGAGGCTTCGGTTTCACCGAGAGATCCTTTTGATTTTCCTGATTGGAACTCGGTTAACGATTCAGTTACGGTCTGCTCACCGGTTAATTGTTCACCGTTCAGTTATTTGGTATGTTTACCAAAGGAGAGAATCAGTGGGTTAGTTTCCGGGAATGTACCTGATTGGTCGGTTTCATGTGATTGGGTCAACGTACGTGAGGTTGAAGGGAGTAGTACAGTAGTTTAATTAGTGGAGAAAGACCAAGTCACATGATGGAGATAATTATGGGGTTAATTAGAGAATTGACGGTCTTGATTTAATCTTTTGTTAATTAGCTCGTTGACTATTGTAAATGAATATTAGATTATTTTTTGAAAGAACACAAAACTTTTTTTTTTTGCCATTTATATACTCTGCTTAGTGTTAACCAATCAATGTATGTAACACAGATTCTTACTCGTAAAAGATAAAAAAAGTTTGATTTGTTATTTGTCGGTTATAGTTAACTAATGAAAGTGTCAGACGTTGAAAGATGGAATAATTCTTTTGCCACCGAGTAAAGTCACCAAACTTTGTATTAATGGACTCGAAGCTTGTTTTACATGTGTGAAATGTTTCGAGTGTAACTTAAATCAAGAGAAAGAGAAAGAGAAAGAGCAAGAGAGCAAGAGAGCGCATGTGTTTCTATCTCCTTTCATTGCTCATTTTGTTGATATGGGGAGCCAGTTTGAAATGGTCATCATGTGCTGCTGCGCGAACACCATCCGCTTCTCCTTGAATTTGGGCCTTTAGGTTAGTTTTTAGACATTATAATTGGGTTAGACCCAATACATTTGAGCTGATTCTCATGAGCTTGTTATTGAGAAAAAACAGTGCAAACGAGTTTTGTGATAACGTCTCATACTGATTCTATAATACATTTTGTTTTTACGTCCTACAATTTCTATTCTTTAGTATACATGTTGAGTATGTAATAAACAACTAAATAATAAACCAATAATCAAACAAATAACAATGAGGTTGGAGATTTGTTGTTTCTCATTATTTTATTTTATTTTTTTGAAAAAGTTTTTTTTGTTTCTCGTTGTTGTATATGTATTTATGTAATTTGGTTACAATCTAAATAATAAATAATTTTCAGTTAAAAAAAAACAGAACCATTGAGCTAAGAATGTAGCTATAGAATTTCGGCATTTGGATTGGTTTTTTAGACATTATAATTGGGTTAGGCCTAATACATTTAAACTATCATGAACTTGTTACTGAGGAAAGACAGTGCAAATACCATGTGGGTCAATTGACCCAGGTGTTTCTTATTAAAAAAAAACTACTTGTATATTTCATCAAAAACTTGGTAAGTTTTGTAAATTTTAGGTCAATGACCCCTATAATATGTGTTAATTTTGAAATTACCTTCAAATATTTTCCTACCTTGTGATAACGTCTCATATTGATTCCATAATACATTTTGCTTTTACATCTTGCAATTTCTAGTTTTTAGGATACATGTTGAGTATGTAATAATAATAAGCTAAATAATAAACCAATAATCAAACAAATAACAATGACGTTGGAATCTAAATTCTGAATTTTTATTCGGAGAGATGTTGGTGAATATCATTATGAGACAATGTTGTTATACAAAAAGGTGAGATCAAGAATTCAGAAAATGGCAAGGCTGATACTATGGTTATATCTTTGTTTTATACAAAGACCGAAGCAGACAAAACTACAACTGTGAAATCTAAATGCAGCTCACCGACAGGACATAGGAGCTTCATTGAGCCAGAGGAAATGGATGAAGTCATACAACTTGGCACTTACACTAACCTGTAAAGTGTAAGTAACCAATTAGGTTTTCCTGAGACAAAATAGGTTCTCCCCTTTACGTTCTTTTTTTAATACAGTAATAAATTTGAGATTTTTCAAAATTTCTCAGTTCTACTTTCTCTTGATGGTGCAAAGAAAATTTATTTTATCTATAATATGAGTGGATGCTTACGAATCAATGCAGAATGTTTGACGATATATCGAAAAAATATCTTACAACATCATTATCATTTGATTAGAAAAGTTATTTAGACATTTATCTATAACTAGAGGCCCCAATACAATGCGACGATGATCTAGAAAATTTACATTACACCATGAACATAATAAAAGTTAAGTCTTCTTTTATATAATATCTAGTAGGTCCAATGACTAGTCTCTAGAATTCATGTTAACAACAACAAAGATATAGAGAATTATAAAAATATAAAAGACGCTAAATGCATTTTCATTGTCATGCAGCTTCGTTGCTTGCGACCTAAGAAACAAGAACGCATAGAGCCCCCCAAACTGAGAATGAGGTTCAAGTAAGTCGATCTTTTATCTCAGGATGTTGTCCATCAAACGCAGCATGTTCTCCTGCAAATTACCAAAATGTCGGAACATTTTTTAACATTGTCTCCCGTCAATGTCTTATAAATTTCTTTAAGATTCAGAGCCAATCTTACCGGTTAGGTTTGCGTTAGGATGACTAGTGTTCAACCTCTGATGAGTTAACCCGCCTTCTCGACTCATCTCCTATTAAGAAACAAATATATTTTCTAGTAAGCAAACTAGCTTTCAAAAGAATCTAACGTTTATGGAGTGAAAATGTGATAATTTAACTAACACACCACATGTGGAGAAAAGTGAGGGAAAGGTCCAAAGTGACTCCGGATGGAAGGCTCCATCGTGTATGCAGAAGGCATGTTGATCATTTCCGGTGCATTAGAAGTAGAAGCATATTGATTAGAGTGATTAAGCAGAGGATCACCGGTTGTTTCTGGAGGTCGGATCTGTGAGAGTTGCAATGGGTGTAATGAAGTTCCAGGTAAGCATAAAGGATGCAAGTTTAGCCCATTCCTCATTGTCAACATCTTCAAATATCAGAATAAATAAGAAAACTTGTCATCACCCGCCACAGATAATAGACCAATATATATTTAGTTATAACAAATTAATTAGTTAATCTTTAAGTGACCTGAACTTGGAGCTGAAGCTGTTTCAGATACTCTATGGCTTCATCAAGCATCGAAGCCTTATCCGTCTTCCCCCAATGAAAACAACGGCATGTATATTGTACATCAGAATCGGAGGAAAAAAAATGATTCATGTAAATGTGTGTTTATATACATAATAGTACCTTATTTGAATTAGGGATGAGACTTTGTAAAGCTTTCATTTTTTCATTGATTCTACTTCTTCTCCTCTGTCATAAAAAGTAGGTAACATTAATCTCAAGTAAGAGTATATTGTGTCTGAAAAAACTTATAATTATGGGAGAGACTAGTTAAACTAAACCTTTTCAGACAAATTATGAACTTCAGCAGCTCTGCACCTCTTAGATGAGTTACGAGACTTCGAGGGAAGCTCATCATCCACCACAGCTTCTACTCCTTCCTACTCAGGTGTGCATTATAATTAATTATCAACATTCAGACAATTAAGGTGGGAAAAAAAAAGAGTACAGATCCGTTAAGAGAAAAATCACTGTTGGTAATTTTGTCGGAAAACAGACAAAGATGGAAACTCTTAGAACATGCAGAAAGAGACAAAGTTTCAAAGCAAAACCTCGCTTTCGCAGTCATACTCGTCGGTCTCGTTCCCGCTAGCTCCAAGGGAAGAAGACGAAACACGAGTCCCCGAGCTGCTCCCTTGAGCAATGTTGTTACCACCGCCGGGGAAACCATAACACCCGGCGGCGGCGGAGGCGGCGGCGGAGCCGATCAAAACGTCGGAGAAATCAACGGCGCGCTTCGACGCCGGTGTAGTAGAAACGAAGCTTCTCGGGTTGTCTGCATGCGGGTCTCCCTGAACCTCTATCGCCGCCGTGGAAGCCGTCGTGGTCATGGCCGGAGAGTAGTAAGAAGGTAACGGAGAAGAACGGTCGAAAATATGCCGGAGAAACTGAGAAATCTCGTCGGAAGATGACGGAGGATGATGATGATGATTGTTACTATTATTACCACGAGTGTCGTAAATCGAGGTATTAGTTGAAGAAGAAGATGATGAAATCAATTTCTTATTATCTCCCATTATCTCTTCTTTTGTTGCTTCACCTCTCTCTCTCTCTCTCTCTCTGTGAACGATTAAAAGCAGAGTTTTTGATTTTTATGGGCAAATGGAGAAGAGAAAATAGAGTAACTGTCACGCGCCAGCTAAGACACAAGGGTTATAATGATTGGACTGTCACCGAGTTCAAAGTTTAGACTAGCTGTTACTGTAGCAAAAGCAATGAGTTCGTGTTTTTTTTTTTCAAACAAGGCAAGTAACATTATAAAAAGAGTTTTTTTTTTTTCTCTTTCTCCTTCTCCCAAAACTATTCCTCGTCGCACGTGAGATACACTTACTAAACTAGTACTAGCAGTTAGTTTTTATTTTATTTTTTGGGTAACAAATGATACAAGCTTTTATATGCTTTCTTGTAACCCATTGTTTAAAATAGAAGTCTGTATAAAATGTCAAGCATGTTCTATGTGCTACCACGGATGAAACTCTGATAAAATGAATTTTATATTTCAGAGTTTAATTTTGACGGATAAATTTTGAAAAACTTCCATAAGTTTATAGAAAATGAAGTAATACGTCTTTTGTGTTTGACAAAAAAATTCCTTTTTTAAGTAATTTGAACGACAATTCCAATTCTTACTTGTTAGGAGAAACACAGACGTTAATTCTGTTGTATGAAACGTTATATATTTAAAAAAAATTACGACTCGTGTCGTGATAATAAAGAATATACATCGTAGTTGGTTGTTGCCATTTTATTCCATGGACTTTTAAGCCCATGCTACTGACATATGCGTTAAATTAACGTGCGACTTTAAATCAGTTCTTGTATTGCACGATGAATACTGAAAATTATAGAATTTACTGTTCTTCTCAATTATACAATTCATTGACTTAAATGTTTACAATTCTGCAGTTAATGTTAACAAAAAATTTATATATACATATATGATATATCCATATATGTTTTAGTATTATTAGTGCATTTTAAAAAAATGTTAGTATTATTAGAGTTTAGAGTAAAAATATTTCAATGGTATTTTATTTTTCACTTTATAATAGAGTAAAAAATAGATTTATTCTATATATGAAGTAAATTGTTTTTTTTTTGTTCAGCGTTATATTTTTTACTCTAAAATAGAATATTATTGGAATATAATTCAATTCTATTATAAAATTATTCTATAAATAGTAAAAAATAGTATGAATCATTGGAAATGGTCATAAAACCAAGTCGCAATTGTTCGGCGTTGTTTTCATACCTTTAGTCTAATACGCATTTCGATTTGAACATAAGATCTGCTTTATCAACTATCAAGATTTTTAATCTACTCTTTTACATAGTATATATGGTGTAAATATAGAACAAACACATATATAGGTTTGTCGTCAGAATTAACAAATTATGTAATTCTTGTATAAATAATGTCCACCTTCACCGTATCTGTGTAGCGGCAAACAAAGTGAATCCCCCGAATTGTTCAAATTGTAGCACATCAATTTAGACAATGGACACTTTGTATCATCAAAAATATAAACATTTATGTTTCTTTTTGTGCACAGTATAAACATCTATGTATATTTAACAGTTTGGTAATGTATATTTAACAGTTTGGTAAAAAAGAATTGTTAATCATCTGGATTTTATAACCGATCTTGCTCTGTAGAGTAAACTATAGATTGTATCAGCTGTAAAATCGAAATCGTCAATATGATATTCTCATTCAAGTCCCAGTTACAAAAAAAAAAAGATATTCTCATTCAAGTTACACAATAACATGTACTGTAAGAATTTACCGTTTGCTATTTTCTTTTATTTTAACTTGCACAGAAAACATCATCACTGCACTTTCTCTTAATGAATGCGCCCTAACTGCATTATTTGTTTCACTGTGAAACATTCAAAACATAAGTACTTAATTATCCTCGTATTTACAATTTCTGAAACAAAGATAAAGCATATGGGAGACAGTTGCTAAAAGCCTGCAGCATTTTTTCAGCAGCTGCCTTCATATTATTTTTATAACGATTTTAATGTCAAAAGCTGATTAAGTGATTATCTGTTTTGATAATAAAAAGAAACCGAAGTAATCCTAGGGACATGCTAGAGTCTGGTTAAGTGATTATATAACAATTTATGTTATTGAGAACATACACGACAAATGATATCTCAAGTAATTGAAGTATCTAGTTAGAATTCAACATGCATGCATACGATGATATGATAAGAAAAAAAGATTAATAGCCTCTATAGTTTTCTAATATCTCAATGAAAGGATGGTTGAGATATTAAATAATCTGTTCAAAATCAGCATGATACACTTTATATCTTGTCTTGATTCAAACAGATAGTTGAATTGGATGTTTTCTCTCGTTTTCCTCTTTTTATTGGTGGTTTGATGGATTTTAAGTCGAGTCTCTGTATGTTAAAAGACCCATACCTCGTTGTCTTGTCTGATTTGAAAGTCCGAATAAAAAACAAAGATGATCCTAAACTTTCTTTTACCTTTTATCCTCGTGTCCCTTTTTATTTAATTACTTGCAAAAAACAGTAATATGATAGTATACTATAACGATCTATGTGCATATCATATGACATATGCAACACACCAAGTAATCCTCTAATATGTACGTATAATATAAGATACGTAACATGAACTCGCACTACTCAAGTTTGATTATGTTTTTCGTACATGTTTGATGGAAGTTTTCAAGTTTCGGAGTCTCGCTATTCATCTCATTTTGTCAATTTGTTAATTACATTAAAACATAACATGATGGTTATGCATAGTTGCATACCCTGTGAAAGGGACCACGAGATCATTAGAATATCTTTCATAAATTCAACATCACACGTCAAATGAGACCCCCGAGATAACTCCCCACTTGGAATCTAATTAGTATAAAGCTTTAATCATCATTTATTCTCAAAGGCTTTTTTAAAAGATGGTTTCAACTTTCAACTGGTTGGTAAAAGTATGTACTATAAAACATTCTAACAATGTACTGGTAGATTAGAGTCGCTAATGACTATTGTCTGATAGTACCAAACAACGCAATCATGGATCGGAAGTTAATATTTTCACTAAAGGCAGTACGCAAGTCCTCCTAAGGGTCGTTTATTCATGATACAATCATCTTGTTAACAACTCAACATTAATATTGATAAAAGAGTGTTCAGTCCCTGTCAAATTGAATTAAAGGTATGTCGATGAAAACTGATCTGCCATTGAGTTGCAATAGGTGTATTTCATTTCTCTGTCTTTTAAACCAATCGAATGTAAGCTAAGAGAAGAAAGGTAAAAAATAGATCTCGTTTAGGAAATAAATCTAAATAAACGAACCGAAACAAATATTAACAAGACACCTAAACTATTGACATATAATTCTCATTTGGTTTGTATAACTCACTCATCAAATAACTTAATAAACCGAGAATATTAAAACAATGAGGATTTGACGATTGTGTTAATAATTCTCGAAGAATAATACTTCAATTTGTAGATTTTTCATTACAAAGAAAAAGATCGGACGGTTGGATAAGCAAGTGGATAGAGAGAGCCTAGAGATGCGCAACAAAATAAGCTTACGTCACAAAAACTAGCATGATCTGACGGTGGGGATTTCACGAGAGATAAAGAGAAGAAGGTGGAAGGTGCTGTGATCCGGTGTGACACCGTCCTTTTAGAGTGTTCCCAAGACGAGCATAAAGTACACGTGTTGCGATTTCATTGTTACATCAGTACAAGCCCTAGCTAGGATCAGACGGTCTAAAGAAGCTGAGATGCTGAGTTTGTGTGTACTTCCGTTGATAAAGTCTAAAACTTTTTGCTTTCGCTCAGTACAACAACAATCCAATCATTTTGACTCTCTGCGTTGAACGCGCGATTCTCTATGCGTTAGTCACACGCGTTCAGACAATCGAAGAACTATAATTGTCAGAAGAATCTTGTTAAAAGATATGAACAATGAACCCAAAAATGTAAAGACAAAATAAAAATACCACTAAGTGTACCCATGTTAAGAAGTTGGTGGAAACTCCATTAGTCAAATGTTTTATCCATGAAAAACATGATTTTCTCACAATTTTGCATCCACACTTCTTATGTCCATACATTTTTTTATATAATTATTGAAATATATAAAATATATATATATGAAAATGAATGTTAAAATATTAGAGAAAAACAAATTACAATTTATTGTAATAATTATACTTTCTTCAAATGTCTTAAACTCTGAAAAAAAAACAAATAAAAACATAAAGACTTTGCAAAAAAAACAAAAAAAAAGTTGAGAAAAAATAAATAAAATAAAAAATACAATCATCCTCTAGTTTTTCTTAACCAAATGTGATGGTTTTCGAGTTACAAAAAGAAAATTTGAAAAGAAAAATAAAAAAAATCGAAAAAATTTCAAAAAAAACATTATATATTTTTTTATATATTTGAAAACATATAATCTAAAATTATTAAATATATATATATATATATATATATATATATATATATATATATTTATATATATATCTAGGGTACTAGTGTCATTTTACCTATTAAATGAAATATTTTGGTCATTTTCCTCCTTGTGATCTATTTTTATGACAAAAACTTGAAAAATGTCTATTTATTGGAATTGCCCTAAAAAGTTTCCATTTTTTTATTTTCAAATATTATGTGCTTTCTTACAGTTTTCTCCACGGTTTCCGCTAATGCTACTTCCGGTGAATCTGATGCTTCTTGCACCATGGGTATGTGTTTTAAATCTACTTTTTCTTGTCAAAATAAAAAAGAATCACATTTTCACAAAATTTAAACCTAAAGTTGGTTTTTTCTTTGGTAGCTTCGAAAGACAACCCCAACTGCCTCTTCAACTTCTCCAACATATCCCAGCCGAGGTGGAGGTTATTATGACCAACGTCGTCCTTCCAAAGGGAAACGCCAACCCACTATTATTCCTGGTTTGGAGGTTCCAGTTCATTATCTTAACCAACTACATTTCAAGAATCAAAGACTTTTTTTTTTAAATCAAAGACATTGCTTTATACTACATCTGTTTCATAATAGATGGAGTTTTGGTTATTTGCATACATATTAAAAAAATTATATTTTCTAAACAAAAATCATTAAAATATAATTTAAAACTAATTTATATTTATAAACAAAAATAATAAATACACAATTGGTTACAAAGTTTTTGATAAAGTTAAAGTTAACTAAATATATAAAAACATCATCTATTGTGAAACAAAAACAATCACCTAAGATATCATTTATATTGAAACGGATGGAGTAGTTTATACCCTAAGACAATAATCGTATAACTACAAAAGTAATCTCATCCCAAATCAAAGCAAACATGAACACAAATATTGTTGGTTTAAAAGATATTCATCACAACTCTGTGTTTCCACGTCGTCGTGATGTGTCTGTCGGGTTTGGATTTGACTGAGGTTGTTCGGGGATTTGAGAATAGATTGGGAGAAGGAGCGTTGGCAGTAGGAAGATACGCTTGTTAGGAGTCCTCGGAGATTGGCCATTGGTTCCCGGAGATTTTTAGATAGCACCACTGCTGCAATCTGCAGGGTATCAAGAATGTAGAAAAAAACATCATGAACAGCACTCTCTTTTAAGAGTGAAGAACAATAAAAATAGCTATTTGTCTTGCCCAAAAAAAGTTAAATTCACCATTTCAGGCGAGAGTTTTTGTTGAGAAAAGAGTAATCTGAAAGTGTACTACTCAATACTGCACAAGTTAGCTTGTGATCTTTTGAATATGAAGTAAAAGAGAGTTTTTACTGAGATCGCTTCCACCTGAAGGGCTTCCGACTTTCTCCAAGAGACGATGCAGATCTCTCGGGTTAAATCCTTCTTCTGGTGGAGAGTAATTCTCGCAGACCGCAAAAGCCTCTATTTCAAAAACAAGTAGAGAAATGCAATCAGAATCTCTTGAATCTTTGATGATTAACATGTAAGTGTAAGCAAATCATATTTGCACATGTGAAAGTTATACTCTTTATTACCTATACTAGAATTGCGGCTACTGTTAGGTTTCGCAAAAGTCACAGTTGGGAAAAACAATTTCAGCTACACATGAACACAAACAAATAATATCAAAAGAACCAGTTAAGTTAATTTCATAAGCACAAATTAATCTAGAAAACTTACCTGACAGTACAGTACAAGAGACTTGTATCTTTTCCACGGAATAGCTTTGCAATAAATTTTCCACCACCTTTAAGAATATGGGTTACAATCGTTAAGCCCTAACGAAGAAAAAGAAATGTTTATTCTTTGTTACTTTTTATGTGTAAATTCATTAACAAGGTAGATTTGTGATTGTAGAATCCGATTGTAATAAATATTGTGATTTGTAATAGAACAAATCATTGTTAAGGAAAAAAGAACATAAGAATAAGTAATTCGAATCCAAGAAAATTAAATTTGAAAACTCTGATAACATTGACTCAACTATTGTGGGCTATGTCTATTATGTTGGGCTTCATCCAACATTAGGATTGATTTACATTCAATGAGAAAATGTAATTTTGCAAATGAAAATGGATACTCAATTTAACTATTTTGGGGTTAGGTCCGTTACATTTTGTAGCCCAATATCCTCAGATTCTGTTTAATATATACGGCCTTAGCTAATAGGCCCATTCTTCAAGAAGGTCATTTTCGTTTATTATTCTCAAACATCCATTGATTCCACATTTCTCTAACTAGTTAAACTAACTTCTCGCAACTTGGCAAAGTTGGATTGCTTTTTATAGGAAAGTTGTATGAACCGTAAGGTATCACTCGTATAATACGATAAATGATCAACATCATCTTCCTGATTTGGATGTTTCGTAGTTAGTATTTTGAACCTACAGTGTACAACTCTTATGATAAAATTGCAACTTATGAATTCATAAACGAGGTGAAGAATTATGAAAGGGATTGAATTTAGAGAAAAAGTAGGTACGAGTCACTATCTGTACCTTATTTTGGATGGTTCCCATGCTCATCACGGCTATTTTAGATGGACCACTAGATTTTCTATTTTTATGTAATTTTATAAAGTTGTCAAAATAAGCAAAAACTCGAATCAAAATGCCTTTTACCCAAATGAGAAACTCGTGAGAGTCTTTACTGTTTAATGTCACAATACTGACTCTTTTAAAACATATCAGGATGTGAAAACACCTTTCATTCGTTTAGAGTCAAGACTTTGGTGGTGCATTCGGAAAGCAAAATCGTTTTTTTTTATTGACTTAACAGCACCTACCTAATCAAATCCGAATAATCATTTCTTATAAGCACTATCTTAACTAAGTTTACACTAGCAGAATTTCAATATGGTTTTACGGTTTAGATATTTTGTTTTCATTCTTATTGGTTTCTGACATCTGAAAACGATAGTAAAAATAGAGTTCACACAGTATATAAGGATTAATTATGAATAGTAAATGTTCTATAACCTGAATCTACTCCTTACTTAGTGGTCCTATGAGGATTAAATGTGAATAGTAAAAGTTTTTTTTTTTTTTTGTCACAACTAGTAAAAGTTTATAACGCGATTTCAATTCATGGAAATCCCACACTATTGACCTCGCAAAACAAAAGGGAAAGTCCCCATTGAAAAAGAGAGTTCATCAAATGGATTCAGCAAAATGCAAATCGGATTGAAGTTTTACTATAAATGGAAAATATGTGAAAGTGATGGAACAAAACAAAGGCAATAAGGTAAGAAAATTGTCGGTGAAGGACAACAATATACGAAGTTGTGTGTGTTTAATTGATTCTTCTCCACTTCCACTATTCTTCAAGAACCAAAATAAAAAAAACTGTAAATACTAATTACTATACACATTATAGGAATAATATAAATATATATATATTATTTTTATTTTGCTGAGGCGATAAAAAAAAGTATGAACGTTTGCGAGATACCAAAATCAACAAGATGGTAAATTAGTTGCCTTTATATTTTAACCGGTAAAAAAAATCAAATGGCATAGTCATCAATATATTTTTATAAATTTCAAATTATCAAAACTATTCGTTCGCTGCCTTTATATTTCTAGATATTTTCGGACAATAAGACGCATCAAACTAATATTCTAAATATGGAAACTGACATCTTGAATGGCAATACATAATTGAAAGAAACAAAGCCGAAAAGAAAAGAAAATGGCAGACTGTAAAAAGTAATATTTTCTTTTAATTTTGCAGGGTAAAACCACTTTTTACAACAACTAAAATGTTATATGTTGCAGAGAGTTTTCTACTCTCGTGAAAAGAGGTCGAATCTATCGACTACGTGTCTCTGCAGAGTAAACAGTACTTCGTAGATACGATGCAAAAGGAGATCTTAAAGTGTAACTTGGTAGATATTTTATCAAATTTACGTTGTCAAAAGTATTGTATTATAATTTTCTAGGTTTACTAAAGTTGCTGCAGAATATGAGTTTGCTAGTCGCTTGTGATAGTAATAATGTAAATTACAGTCTAATGTTTCTTTTATTTTTAGAGTCTTTCTCGACAAAGCATGAGAGACACCTGTTCTCTTTTGGGACCACTCTAGTTTTATTTCACGAATCATTTATATTACTGGACGTATTCCGAGTAATGATCCATTTTATACTAGTATTATTCTTTTACATTAATATCTTCACTATGATTCGGTACCAAGTTGATATATGTTTGATTAATTTCCTTTGCATACGCAGCATAGTGGATATATATATTTTATTTTGTATTTTAAGGTAAGAAGCTGGACGTGTGTCGACGATAAAAGGGAGGGATTAAATTAAGGAAACGTAAAATAAAAAGAGATTTGAAACTTCATTCCCGATTAATATATTTAAATAACGTAAACGTGTAAAGCTTGAATAACTCGAATACAATTAGTTTCGATCAAACTGAAGGAATGATATAAAAAATAAATCTTAGCTTAAATAAATGCATTCACACTGAAAAAGAAAACAATCCTGAATAAATATAGATCAGATATGCTGAAACTTTTGATAAAATCATATCCTAAAATTATAAACATCACAAAATAAATATAAAAATAGTATTGTTTATATACCGAAACTTAAAATAACAAACCATCTTACAGAGTCATCTACCCAATGAATAAACTATACAATGAAAAATAAACAATAGTATTTTTTACAAAAAGGTTCACATGGTTCATCCAATCTTGATAATAAGTTGTTCGATCAGACATATCCTATTTAAGATTTAAAACAAATGAATATTACTGATATGCCGAGTCAAATATCACATTTGATTGTGAAACTGAACAAAAAACCATATTTACAGCCTCGCACATGAAGTATTATTCCTTAACATTGATTTTATAATATTTGAACAAGAAATTGAGATTTAAATCATTATATCTAATGCACTAACAGGTCATAGTTGAAAACTGATTGTGAATTATAAAAAAACAACAAAATATTCGGTTTGATATTCTATTCCTTGCAAGTTGTTTCCTTCTTCTAGGAGACTCCATAAGCAAAAAAGCATATCTACTAATTATTTAAGTACAGTATATGTATTTTTAATTAGTAAAAAGTTTTTCGATTGACGAATTTAATATTGAAGCACTAAGAACAATCAAGAAGGGTACTAGCAAGTTGAGTAATACGATTATCCTCGTAGACTACAAATCTTGCCACTTATAGAAATGAACTAAATTAAATTACTAGCCCTCATGCGATTATCATAATCCTGAAGTGACGACTTGAGTGACGAAATTAGGTTCATCTCAAATTAAATATTCCACAAAATTCGTCCTTAAAAACTTATATTAAGTTGTAATGTTTCTTTAGACAATTTCTATTCATGGACCAACTGATTCCTTATCGTATGATTAAAATTATTGTTTGACTAAACTAAATATAAAGTTTCGAAATTCCCCAGGAAGTCTGCATTCATTGGTCCATCGTACCGCTTCCTCGTACACTAATCTCCACTTGCCTTCAAACCCTAGACATTTTTTATGCCCAAAACAAATACCTGTACATACTAGTATACATAGAGTATATACATGTGTATACACGTGATGATTCCTCTAAAAATGTCTCTTCAAATACTTGAAAAGTTTTTCTTAATTGATATCATCTTTTCATATATTGTAAAAGAAATACTATTGTTTCAGAATTTTACATATAGTGCTTTTGGTGAAAATATAATACTACTAGATATATATAATACTTTCTCCATATACGAAAGACTGATGTTTTAGCAGTTTTTTTCCTGTATAAAAAAGATTGATATTCTAGCTTTAATTAATTTGTTTCGTTTAAAAGTAAAATATAAATTAAAAATGTAAAAATCTAAGTGGCTAAATTTATCTTTTCTTAATATGTGTATGATCTTTAAACATCAATCTTCTGCACGTACAGGGAATATATATTATTATGTGAAAAAGGGAACATATTGTTCTTAAATTTATAACAATTGCGGCTCCACCGATTTGAAAAAGAAATTCAAAAAATTCCATTCCATTTTGTATCATTCTATCAGGTAAGTTAGAATATAATTCTAATATGAAAACTGTAATTCTCTGTTTTAGTATATAATAAAAATACCGTAACTAGATACATATTAAAACTTTACACCAGCTAAAATTGGATATATCAAATGTTTAATACTGTAACCATATTTTTTGTCATATTTTACCATTCTATTTTTCTTAAAAATATGGTTTAGTCCGATGTAAAGGACCATCGTATAATCCGGTGTAAACCCAAAGTTACATTGGTTAAAGTTAACCTGGTATTAACAAAAAGGCAGATGTACTTACTTACATATAGAAATATCTTACTATATGACCAGAAACATGAACCTAGATTTTAAGGAGGAACAAATTACACAGGATAAATATGAAATCTAGGAAAGCTTTCATGAATAAACGGAGTAACATTTTATAAGAAATTAAAAGAGGAGAAAGGAAGTGAAGCCGAGAAGTCTCTTTCACCATTATAACAATGTCTGACTTCTTTTGGGTTTCTGTGTGAGGGAGAGAGAGAAACTGATTCAAAGGACACATTACTTGAGAATGACCATTCATCCCTAATAAAACCCAATTTTAATTTGCCTCTCTTCTCTTTATGACACACTTATATTTCCAAGATTATTTTTCTTCGTATGAGTATTAATTAGTCATGGAATATTAATGTTTTTTTCAAACTATCTAGTAGTATTATATAACTTAGAATATTTTTTTAACTCATTTCTATATTAAGGAAAATAATATTTTTCTACTTTCACTCTAAATGTAGATAAATGTTATTTTAGAAAATACATTGTATTTTTTATTATAGTTATTCTATATTTACAAAATAGTAAAATACATTACAAATGTTTTTATAATATAACTCCTCTGAAAAAGAAGAAAGATCTTGGTGTTGACATTCTTTTTTTTTTGTCACTAGGTGTTGACATTCATATAAACTTTTTTATGAGATCGTAAAATAACTGCAGGATTTTTTTTCTTACTCCATTAGGGAAACATCAGTACCAATCTACTTCTGTTTCTCTCTCTCGTCTCACCATTAATGCTGTAAAGATAAATATAACCGTTTTTCTGTCGGTAAAATATCTATAGCATTATTTAAAACTCTGTTAGATAGTACTACTATACATCTTTTTCGTATTATTCACGTTATAAAAGTTCTTAAGTTTTTTTATTTTAAGAATTTATTCAATGATGTGTGCTATAGTCTTGACGAAAGATAACAAATGTCAAATGGAATTCCAAAACATATTTTGACTAAAACCAAATGTTTTTTAACATATACATGATTATTATTTTCGTAATTTCTTATAGTTTATTGACGAGTTGGATCCTTATTGAATGTGTTCAACTTCTTGGACTCTGTGGTTACAAAAGTGGATTTAAAAGTATCTTAGGATTTGATTTCTGCTGAATCTATTATTATCAAACTGCAGCAATTAATAGGAAAACCCACCAAGCAAGTCTTCTAAAGAATGTAACAAAGAAATAAACCAAATATTTGAATAACTAGCTATATTGTGTTGAGAAAATATTTCATTTATTTTTTTATTTTTTTATTTTTTTATTTTGTTGTCATCGTTGAGAAAATATTTCATACTTGTGTTATTATTAGGTGAAAGTGTCGTAGAAGGCAAACAAATATTAAATGAAGTAAGGGTGGGAGGTATTAATTGAATATTGATATGAAAGAGGAATAACAAAACAAGTTAGGACTGAAAATATATGTAGATAGGTGCAGGTAACATATAAAGCAGTAAAGTCTTAAAATCTTTAATAAATGTATCGAGAAGAAACAACAAAAGACAACTCATTGACAAATCTCCTCTCAACCTTTTTAGTCAGAACATCTTAAACACACACAATTGGCAATTTCCCAAATACCCAACGATTATGTGTATGCATATAAAATATTACCCAATGGAGGAAAATTTTATTCCATTAAATTTCCTGAGAAAATTTCTTGGCCAAATTAACGAGACGTTTAAGAGAAATAAACACACGAAAAGCCGATAATTAATTTAGTGACCAAGACCATAGGGGTGCTTTTAAAGGTTCATTTTCCCCGAATTTGTTTCACATATATAAAATGAAAGATAAAAATATTAGATATTCAAGAAGGTCTCATGAGAGAAGGTTGGAAGCCATTGGTCTGCAGCCAATTTTGATGAGAAGTAGAAGTGGAATTAAAAATCTGATTGTGATGATGAGGAGAGAATCCTGATGATGCTGCAGCATTTGCCAACACTTGGTTCGTCGTGGTCCGACCATCAAACCGGTGGTTCTCAGCCACCGGAAATAGTGAGAATCCTCCTCCGCCACCAATGTTGCTGCTGCCCGGAAACTAATTTACACCATACAAAAATATACATACTGTATTCTGTTAGTAAAAATATAACCGATTGAAATTTAAACAATTGTTTTATATCTTCTTGTGTGTTTTTACTCACTTGGAGATTTGAATTTGGGATATGGTTAACCATTCCGGTTTGACCTAATCCAAGAATCTCATTAGGATGAAGAGAATCTTGTTGGTTCATCTAATAAAAAGAAAAAAATGTTTATAACAAACGAAGATATTTAAGGTAGAAACTATAGTATATAATTTAATAAACACTTTACCTTGAGCCGCATATCTTGACCCTTTTGCTTCGAATTAACCGAGTTTCCCAAACTCAAATCGAGGTTATGATCTTGTTGAATAGGATTCCCTGATGACTCTACACAAATTTAAAAAGAAAATCTTGAAACCAAGTTCTTACCCATAAATATACGATTAAAAACTCAAAAGAGATTTTGAAATAAAAATTACCGGCATTCAATTCGTCGTCGTATATGCTTGGATCAAAGTTAGTCACAGCGTCTTTGCCATTACATTTGATTGCAGCTTTATCGTAAGCTCTGTGGTCATTAAAAAATAAAATAAAAACATTATACGAGATTAAAGCTTTCTAACAATGTGTGTTGTGGAATCAATCATAAAGACATTTACCTAGCAGCTTCAACCTCGGTGTCGAACAAACCCAAATAAACATACCTAATATGAAAAGTTAAAGCATCAAAACTCAAGTTACAATAACAAATCTATTAGAAAAATAAAGAATGAATGAATGAAAGTACTTTTTGCCTAAGAATTGACCCATTCGAGCTTCCCAACGACCACACTTATGCAAAGTGACACCTCTATACTTTGAACTGCCTCGAGGGAAGCCTGTGCTTTGTCGGCGAAGTACGTGCACGAACTCTTCCTTCGTTAAATTCGTCATCTGCTAAATTACGTTTTAATCAATATAATAACCTATTCATATTGTTTAGTATTTTATTTGTTTTGTTTTAGGAGTTACCTGCTTCAAGTCATCATCATAATCTTCAATGGTAAAGTTGATATCAGCTTCTACTCCACGAAATTTAATAGCAGCTCGATCATATGCTCTACATAAAAGAAAATAAAAGACTTTATATTATAGGTCTTGTGCCTTTTGTTTTTTGATATTAAAAGAGTTAAAGAGCAAGTCAAAGACAGAAACATACCGAGCAGCTGCATGAGCAGTGTCAAATCCACCTATTCAGGGAAAAAAGGTAAAAATATTTTTAATTATATGATGACATTTTTCAACAGCAGAATACAAGAAAAAAATGAAAAAAAAAACTAAAACAAAAAAAAGTTAATATACCTAAGTAAACCTGCTTCCCACAGTCCCTGAATTATAGAGAAACATATCTTACATTCATTATCTTTTAATTAACGATCGATTAATCAAATTTAAAGAATATTTTTTCACTGCAAATAAATTACCAAATATGAGATTCCCATCTTCCGGTTCGCCGGTAAAACGTAACGCCTCTATACTGAGAACTCCTCGACCGTGGTCCACGCCTGCTCTTTTTCAACGGCTGAGCCGGCTCCACCACGGGGGCTACAGTGGCGGGTTTACCCGCTGATGATCCGGTAGCTAGATCGGACTGACAAAACTTAACACCAAACCAGTGAGACCGAGGAAAGCCCGACCCGGGACCACCTCCACCATCGTCCCCTACGCTAGTTTCCATCTGTGGGAAGAACTGATGGGTGACAAGTGGGTTGTTGGGTCTGACCCGGTTAGGCTCATCATCATCGGATCCATCTTCGATGACTACAGCAGATGAACTTGAGTTCGAGAAAGATCCGACCCGTTTACCCGGTGAAGAATAACACAACTCTTCAGATTCTTCTTCAACAAGTGTTTGGTGTGGTGAGTCGTTTAGATCCCACATTTTTTTTGGTCCTAAAGTTTTTTTGATCTTTGAGGTTTCAAACTTGAATCCTCTCTCTGGTTTGTTTCTCCTCAAGGTTGTAAGCTAAATAAGAGAAACCAAAGAAGAGAGAACTTTGGTTGGTAGCAAAAAAAAAAAGAGTTTCAAGAGAGAGAGAGAGAAGAAAATTGAAATTTATTTTCAGAGTTTGCTTCTACGAAAACTTTCATTTTTATCCTTTCCTTTATAGTATTTACTTTCATTGCCCTTTCTCCCTCTCTCTCTTCACTATTTTAAAATAATATTATTCTCTCTCTAACCACTTGCTTTCTTTGGAAAAAAGATTATATTCGAAACAATTCCTCGTATTGGTGTTTCTTTATTTTCTTTAAAAAATATTTTCCACTTTTATTATACAAAACATCATCGCTGATTAATCAAAGATTCCACTAATATGTAATTTCATGTTTTAAGAAAGTAAAGTCCACGGCTTGGTTCGGCAAGCAATCTACAAAAGGTATTTTTTGCAAGGAAATGAATAGTTTGATATATTACTTAAAAACCCCACAATTTTGCCGAAACTGATATACTTTAGCTTTAAGAACAAAGCTTTTTCTTTGGTTTTTTCCTTGTTATATATATGAATAAAAGCTAAGAGAATATACATAGATAGATCACGCATGGATCTATATATGTTAAATGTGTATATTTATGTACAATTAATAGGTGTTTTCATGATCGGACAAATTAAAGTAGATGAGATTTAAGTTTATGTCTGTTTGAAGTTAAGTTCCAAAAACAGTAATTTCTCGAAGACAAGCAATATATAGAGTTCACATGTAGTTTTTAGGAGTTACTAGTTATAAATTACTAGGTACTAATAATAATTTCGAAATGATAATAATTTATTTCTAGTGGTATTTACTTACCGAGGCTGGATTGGTGAAAGCTTTTATTTTTACGAAAATACTTTGCCCAAACTTTAACTATGTCTGAGACCATAAATCAGTTGATCTCTAACTATCCGTTTTCTTTAAATAGGCTGTTCTAACCAGAGGCTTGGTTCTTTGACTACTTTGTTCACCTAATCTAGATTTTTTCTTGCTTGAGCTTTACCATAGAACTGCTTCCTTTTTTTAAATGTTTGACAATGTACCTAAACGCAATAATTGCTTTCAAACGAGTAAGCTAATTTGTTATAAATGTGTTTTACAAATGAACGTCTCGTTGATTTCATGATTTGATCCCCTTTTTCTCCAAATTTATTTGAGACGAAATAAAAAATAACGTAAAAACTTTTGTTTTGACATAGATATTTCTTAACTTTCTTATTTTGCTTGTTTTAATGGGTTTGAGTCTTTTGACTAAACACGTCGTATGCAATGAGTAAACAACAAATTCATAACTTTGACGATTCACCACCAAAGTTACCTTTTATGATTTTTGTTTCGAACATAGTATATTTTTCTGAATATTAAGTACATCTACGTTGATTTTGTGGAGATATTACTTTTATCGAATTTAAGTGTTTTCAATAATTAATTCCATCTATGAAAACACCTACAGTTGTTCTCTAAGAGCATCTCCAAAAAGGAACTCTATTTTAAAGTTTCCAAAACTCTATATTTGAAGTTTCAATGTATTCTTCTCCAAAAGTAAAACTTTAAACCTAACTTCAAAATTATTTATATTTTACACTATAGTCCTTATATTTGTCATAGTTGATGTAAATTAATAAAACTTCTATAAATAACTAGTACATATATATAAATATTACAGAAATATTAATTAAAAAAATCTTACACTAAAATATAAAACTATAAATAAAAGTACATAATTAAATATTAAACTGCAAGCAAATACTACATTATTCCATAAATTATTTTCGTAATACTCCCATATATGATCAACTAGTGCATTTCTTATACCCGCTGATAGTTTGATATCATCACATGAAAAAATCCTTGATCTTTTAAACGAAAGTACAACAACCAGGAAAAAAGGTCATGAGATGATTGAATTACGACTGCAAAATGAAGCAAAAAAATTGGTTTTAAAGAAGTAAAAGAGGAAAATAAAATATTTCTAAAAAATTTAGCTTCTGTCGATGATGTTAATATTCATGAATACATTCGATCTGAACAAGAAAGAATCGTACAAAAAAGGCGTCAGGAGCAACAACAACAATCATTTTCGGTTACACAAAATTTGTTTGGGCAATATTTTAGAGATTGAGAGGTTTTGGAGCAAATTTACCAGACTATTAGTGTTGTTATAATATTTAAATTTGAGTAATAGTTATATCTTCATGTGTCTTTTTAATAAGTTTTTATCATGATTTTTTGTAATATTCTTGTTGTTTAATTCTAGTTTTAAAATATTATAAATCTTGTTTTAAAATTTTTGTTTAATTTCATGTGTAAAACTTAAATTTATAAAACAAATTTAAAATATTTATGAGATATAAAATTTTTAAGGATTAAAACAATAAACAAAAAAATATTTAAGAATTATAAATATGATCTATAATTGTAAGGATCAAAATGCAAATAAAAAGATGAAACTTCAAATTTGAAGTTTTGAAAAGTGAAACTCTATATTTGAAGTTTCACTCTTCAAAACTTCAAATTTGAAGTTTTGAAGTTTCTTTTTGGAGAGCAAAAAATTCTATATTTAGAGTTATAGAGTTTCTTTTGGAGATGCTGTAACGACTACTTTTAAGCTTTCAGCACAAAACTTGAGTAAAAATTGATTTTAGGTTTACTCTTCTCACCTATAAATATTTTCCAGTAATTATCCGCTCTCCATTTTTCACATTATTTTCACCTACAACCAAAAATAACGCTTAAACCAAGATCAGTTACATAGTTATTTTGTGTGAATTTACATGTAGTCACTTAATCACTTTGCCATTTTTCGCTATCAATGCTAAATTTTCAGACTAAACAGAATAAAAAACTTAGAACAACTCTATCAGTTAATTTTAACAGAATATCTAAGCAAATGGAAATAATGAAATACAAAACAGTTGGAAAGAGAATAGATGATATCTCTATAGCGGACTGATCAGAACTTCCTTTTATGCTTTTGTCATACGTGTGTCTAGTTAAATGGTTTGATTTCACAATAAAAAATAAAAATTAACTAAATAATCGAAACACATTAAAATATCAATATAAAACTTATGAAAACCCATTTTTAGATATTATACCAATAATGGTGCTCTTAGAAAATTTTGGCTAAATGTTTCTTTTGTGAAGTTTTCAAATAACAGTATATAATTTTTGGATAAATTTCACAGTTTTTAAGTTTTATGGTGTTCCTCAAGCAGGTTCTGTTCAGTGTCCAGAACAAATATAAATTCGATTACTTTGAAAACGAGTGGCACAGATAAATCTTGAGGCTAATTTGAAAATATGACGACATACAAGGATATCAAGGTAAATAAATAAATAAAAGCAAAGAGATTTTTGGTTATAGCAAAAAAGGGAAAAACGAATTATGAGAAGAAAAGGAAAATGTTACCAGAAAAGATCAATCCATTAGTACGGACAAACTGCGGGGTCCACTTTCATCCACCAATGCCCTTTCGTTTCTCTCTACCTCGTATTTTTTACCTCACGCGATATTCGTACGCGTATATATCACTCCTTGCTCCGCTCGTTGAGTGTTTCGCACTCGCTCGGACCCGAGACGCTGTTTTGTTTCTGACTACAATGCTGGAGCCAACTATACATTTGGTATTGTAATAAGAGTGGATTGCTAGATTCGTTTATTTATATTTTTTTGTGACAAAAATCGTCATTCTTGACATCACCTCCATCATTTTTTATTCTTAATATACGAAAATCAGTTACTTCGTGACTTTTTGTAGAGAAGCCTCCACAAAAATCTGTATGAAAATATAATCATTTTGTTTTCTTTTTAATTGAGAAAACAAACAAGTGAAAGATACAGAAAAAGAGAGAAAGATGAAGGAGAAGGACTTGTGTCGGAAAGGGAAACATACATTTTTATTTCGTGTTTATGTTGGGTCCAGAGGAAAGACTGTGCTCTCACAACGTTTTGAATCAAAATCTGAGGTTGCCGTGTCACCACCCACTTTGTGAATTTACCACTGACTTTATTACAAAATCATTGTAATGACTACAGATAGTTTAAAAGTAAATAATATGTTCAATCAAAACCAACACAAAACATTTATATAAGATATATATTGAGGCATGGTATTAATGTAACAAACCAAAACCAGTCAAACATGCGATAATATATCTTTCACCTAAGAGCAACATTATTGATTGTCCTTAGTTTTGAGTCCCTAACTTATTTAAATAATTTTTGGTTGATAAGAGACAAAGTTAAGGACAATCCCAAAAGAGTTGATTATTAGTAGGACTTCTACTTGACAAC
This sequence comes from Brassica napus, assembly GCF_020379485.1. Classification (NCBI taxonomy): domain Eukaryota; kingdom Viridiplantae; phylum Streptophyta; class Magnoliopsida; order Brassicales; family Brassicaceae; genus Brassica; species Brassica napus. Next base: position 963,426 of record NC_063434.1, on the reverse strand, counting down.
TTTGAAGACGACAAGAGATTGAAAATATATACTCAAAACCAAAACAATGGAACATCATCTGATGTCAACAGATACAAACTCAATCGACATAATTCTCATCACTACAACAACTCTCTCAAACCAGAATATGCTCCAAACACATAAAAGCCAAGAACTTGACCTTCTCTCATCCATTTTGACTCACAGTTGATTCAAATTGTAATACACAGAACATACATGACCTTAACGCAATGCATAGTGAACACAAACGCATCAACAGAGGAAGGAATCGAGCAAAATCACAACTTTTATTCACCTCAGCGATTTCAACAGTACCAGCTTGCTCAAAGAGCATAGCCAAGGCTTGGCTATCGACATCGTAAGCCAAATTTCCGACGAAAAGATTAGCTTCCTCCGGTGGCTCCGGGAAATCGCCACCTCCTTCGTTCACATCTCCTTCCTCTTCCGAGAACGTCGCTTCAGGCTCGCTCTCCTTAAGAGATCAATCACAACGACTGATTCGAAACCGCTTGAAACCGAGGTCGGGAGAGAGATAGAGATGAGAGAGAGTACTAAAAATCATCGCCCATTCGCAAAGCTACACGTGGCTCATAAGGACAACACCAAAAACTTCTTAATTAAGGGACGTCCTTATTTTTATTGGCTATTTTTCATTTAATTATGAGTGTTTAATTGCTAAGATATCCCCCTAAGGACACCGATAATCTTGCCCTAAGCATCTAAAAAGCTTTTTACATTAGGCACGTTGTCCATATTTTGAGTGGGATGCAATAACAAACATTCCAATAATGGTTTTCGTTGAACATGTTGCTTTCCTCAAGTGGAAACTACTGCTCTTCTCTCTCCATGTCCCATTATTTCTCTCTCGCTATATTTATACACAAACCCACATACGATATTATTAGCATATCGAAGCTTGATTTGTTAGAGACGTGATATGTCCGTGTCTGTGATACATCTCTATGTACAACATGTATGTATACTTTTTATGTATATATGCGTTTGTATGTGAATAATAATTAAAGCCCAAGGCCCACTTTACAGAGAGGTACTCTGTCTCTTATATCTCCTTCCAAATAAAATAGGCCCACAAAAACTATTTATTATTTCCAATCACCCCGTGAAATTTAATTTTAACTGCAACAAAATATGTCCAAATAAAAAGAAATAATTATTTTAATTTCGTCTGATATTATTAGATCTTTATAGTTTATACTCCCTCGATATGCGACATATATGATATGACAAAACTGTACTCAAAGAGCTGTTATTATTGAATGTACGTTTAAGTAAAGGCAATATATACACCATAGGAGATCATTTCAACAATCTATATAGACTCTTATTTGATGCCAACAAACAAATACATACTTGTACGTCCTGTTTCCATAGTAAATAAATACAAATTACACTCCCACCAGCCACAACGATGTCACATGCGGATGTTAATATGCCTAGTACATTAACATGTCATACATAAAAAGAATCAATGCCTACATGATATCTACCTCAATTTCGAAATAATCCATTACACAGTTTGGACGAGTAAGAATAAATTAGATTTCTTAATATATCTTTATTGAATTTCATATTAAACGTGTAATGGATTATTTCGAAAGTATGTCTATTGCATAAAACTACATGGACAATTTCAGGTACATGAACTAGAATGTCGGGTGTTCAAAAAAAAAAAAGAACTAGAATGTCGACACGTAGAGAGTACCACGTATAATAGCTTCAATTCGTGCAAATCAAATATGTGGATCTTGTTTGATAATGCGTAAATATCTTGAATACTATAATCATATGTCATTGACATAACATGAGTATCAAATACAACGTTATTAATTATCTAGGAGATAAGGATTTACAGCTAAGCTCATATCCAAAGTTTCCACATATGTCTTATTAAAAAAATATATAATGTTGGAATCGCAATCAAGTCCGAGATTAGCGAACGTGGAAAACATCGGACGGTATCGATAGAATCTCGATTTGTGAGGTTGTCCAAATCTTGATAGGTTTCCAACTATCCTTAAGTAGGATCCGTTTTTAATTGCTTACGTGGTAGTTTATTATTCGTTAAATGTGGGGGCCATGTGAGCGAGCTGATAGTGGATACTCCTGGTCCTGGAGTCCTCGATGTCTTCACGAGCATTTTTTTCCTTTTCTTTTAGACAATTGGATTCGACTCGAGCAGTAAATAACATAGGAATGAAGGGAACAATTTGAAGTAAAAGAATGTTGAAGTTTCAAATCACAATACTTCGTTTTTTCTGATGAATTTCCAGCCCAACCCGGCCAAATTTATTCATTAGCTGAAGGTTACTACTCTATGATGTAATACGTGTTTGTTCTCTTGTGGCTCAAGTGCCTAATTTACATAAAGGGGAGCCTAATTAATTTTCTACATAAGCAATGTATAAGAAAAAAAAAAAAGAAGCTAACTTTCTAATGACAAAACTGATTAGTGATAGCAAAGCCATTGAATGTAATCTAAAATAACTAGGAACATATGCAGAGAACTTGAATGATGATGCTACATGTGTTAATAAAAGATGGAGACAGTGGAATAATAAGTGAAGGGTAAATCACCGGATAGGTTGGGGAAAATTAAGAGACTTAGGGTTAAATTATTGAGAAGGAGGAAAAAAAAATCTAAAGGAGATGAATAAGGGACAAAGGGAAACACGTTAATGTACAAATATAGCAAGGAGTCAGGAACTTAGGTACGATGTCCATACGTTTTGCGGTCCAAAGACTTTCCATTTTTGTAAATCTTTGAAATTAACCCCACTTGGTTTCCCAAGCATCCTTCGACACCGACGACACACACACACACAATTGATTTCCTTTAATTATGTTTTAATTCTATCTCTTGTTTTTAGTACTATTTCGATACCACACCCAAATGTTAGAACGGTCCCATTTGCAATAATTCACGTTAGTTAATGGAGGGACCAACGAGTTATTTCGCCTTTTCAAGTTTTCATCAATATGGGAATCATTTCCTTTTTCACTTTTTAATTTGCTTTTAATTTGTTTCGATGTTTCACACAAAATAACTAAATTACATGATGGACGATGGGTCAGGTCTTACTGAGGCTTAGGTAAAGGATGCAGTACGATTCTTTCGTTTTAAGTCTGAAGAAAATATCTCATTTAAGTAGTAGTATATTTTATATTTCTCTCTAGAGAAACAAAATTTTGCATGTAAAAATGATATGAAAGAACAGACGTGGAGAGACTTTAGTCTAATGGTAACTAATCTAATGATTGAAAACAAAGTTTTTGCAGCCATAAACTAAAAATGTAGGCAAAATAATTCTGCATTCATTGCCTTGGCATCAAAACTGTTGTATATATGTTTCATGTTAGTTATCTGATATTATCAAAAATGTTTTAGATTAAACATGGTGAATTGCACATCTGAGATTCGATTGTTTCTGTAGTGTTGGTTGGGTTTGATCCTAGAATTAGATTTGAATATTGTACAAGTAACTAAGCACATAAGGCTGTATATATTTTGAATGTTTCTGTATCTAAGAAGTGGAGTGTCCATGCTAAAGAAGGATGACTTGCACGTGGTGAAACCTATCATCACTGTGGATGAAGGTACAATGGTTTGATACTCTCTAAACTCCATCAGGACTGCGTAAAATAGGCGAGCCTTTTTCAACCTATGGATCTCTTTTTTTTTTCCTTCTCTACAGCTCTGGAAATCCTTGAGGAGAATAGAGTCACATGGTTTCCTGTGCTAGATAAAGGCTGGAAATGGGTTAGTATCCACTTTTGTATTTATTGAGGTTAACTTGTGAAAATATCGGTTAGGTTGGATGCTTATTGAGGGAATCCTTATTGCTGCAGGTTGGGCTTGTTTCAGATTATGATTTGTTGGCTTTGGACTGGTAAATGGGCCAGCTAATACCACTTGATGTAATTTGATTTCCTTTGTTTTCAAGATATTTTCCATTTGAAGTGGAGATATAAGAAAGCTACTTGCTCACATAGTGGTATAAAGCCTGAAATTCCAATGTTATGATGATGACCTTGGTGTCTCATTCGTTAAGAGATAGCACGCTCAAATGTGAAATGAACAAAAAGCTTCTTCTCTCACACCCTTAACGTTATTTGCTGTTTTTTTTTGCTTATCTAATAGGTAGTGGAAGAACAGAAAATGCCATGTTCCCTGAGGTTGACAGCACTTTGTAAGTATGTGGCCCTCTCTTTTCCTATTAGCAATTTTTGAACCTGAATGCTTTTCTAAACACTCAAATTGATTTTTTTTCTTTCTTTTTTTGTCCTCGCTGTTCTCGTTTGCCTGATTCACATTATCATCAGTATATAGTGTGAATTGAACTTCACCGTGCATTCACTTCAGTTTCCTCTACAAAGATATGTTAATTAATATTGATGAAAAAACATTTCACATCGGAAATATAAGAATTAATCTACTACTATATAAAGGGTTAGGGCCAATCCACTAATTGCCAATTAGTTTTGAGTTGGAACCCCATAATAAACCCTAATCTAACATGGTATCAAAGCCCAGATCCTAATAAGTTAAACCCCTAATTAATATTAATCCTAGCCAACCGGGTATTTATAAGTCGTAGTTGACTCGCTCGACCGAGTATAACTGTCTTAAAAAATTTCCGAGATTTCTGGCCGATAAGAGCCATCATCTCGAGGAGGGGATATTAAGGGATATGTATCCCACATTGGAAAATCAATGGGACATTAAGTAATATATAAAGGGTTAGGGCCAATCCACTAATTGCCAATTGGTTTTGAGTTGGAAGTCCATAATAAACCCGAATCTAACATGGTATCAGAGCGATAAGATCCTTTGACCTAATTTACTACAACTACTACTACTATACCGATGTTTTTTTTTTTTTTTTTTTTTTTTTGATAAGGATGTGAATTCATTTATCAAATGAGAGAGTTTGTACATGTACAAAAGAAATAAAAGGGAAGCAATCCTAAGCCAAAAAAAGAGAAAAAACAGAGGAGAGCTTAATTAGAACTGAAGATTATGAAGAACCATTACTCATATGTCAACCAGATACTCATGAGGTTTTGAAAGGTGTGGCGATGCTTCCTGGCCAAGATGGCATTTCTGACCTGCCTATCAACTTCTTTGAAGGATACTTCCGGGGGTGTCTGTATTCCATTGTGGAGACGGTTGTTACGCTCGTGCCAAAGCCTGTAGATGACCGCTTGAGCTGTAACTTTGCGCAGGGTAGAAGGACAGTGAGAGACCTTCAGTCCAATCCAATTGAGAAAAGCCTCCCAAGTGTGGAATAATATCGGTCTGTACCCTAACCTCCTTATCACAATCTTCCATATTTGCTCAGCATATGCGCATCGCAGGAAGATGTGATCCCGCGTCTCGTGGTAGTTGTTACAGACACAACAGCAAGTATCGATTTGAAGCCCCCAAGAAGCCAAACGAGATCGTGTAGGAAGTCTATCAAGCTGCGCCACCCACATCATGAAAGCATGGCTAGGGATGTGTCCTTTGAACCAGACCTTTTCTGCCCACTCTTTCTTCTGTTGACGGGGTCTTATTGATTCCCAAGTGTGCTTTGCAGAGAAATCAGGGAGGTCCATATCATTTGCTGCCCAAGAGTAAGTATCAGAAGATAAAGCGAGTGACGGCAGAGGTAATGAGCACAACATGATATGGAACACCTCTGCTGCAGGAGATCTAGCCGGGCGAAGAGTCCAGCCACTTTCTGAACAAGAATCTGCGACAGAGAAGGACAGAGGTATACCTGTTTGCCTTGGGCCAGATGGTCCAAAATGATATATTAGAGGTCCTAGCGGGGACCAGTAGTCAAACCAAAAGCTCGCTTTCATGCCATTGCCGAGAGCACATCTGATGAAACGCTTTGCTAGAGCCCGCAGATTAAGAAGGGCTTTCCAAGTCCATGATGCAGTCGCGCTTTCGTCGAGACACCAAAATGAAGAGTCCTTGATGAGATTTGCCTTAACCCAAATTGCCCATAGTGACTCCGAGTCGCAGAAGAGGAGCCAGATGAGTTTAAGACATAGCGTTTTGTTCCATAAGCAAAGGTTCCTGAAACCGAGTCCACCTTCATCTCTAGGTAGGCTGATTTGAGACCAAGAAACTTTAGCTTTAGCTCTTGTGGTGATGTTTCCATTCCAAAGGAATCTAGAGCAAAGTGATTCAATCAGTTTTATACACCCCTTTGGAAGAATAAACGATGAACACCAAAAATTCACAGTGCTGTAGATGACAGAAGAGATCAAGACTGTTCTTCCCGCATAAGATAGAGCCCTGAGAGTCCAAGATGAGAACCTGCGCTTTAGCTGATCAATTAAGGGTCGGTAGTCACAGATTTGGAGCTTGCGGTGCATCAATGGTAGGCCAAGATAGCGCACAGGTAATGATCCAAGGGAGAAGCCGAGAGCAGCAATGTCATCTGCTTCGACTGGATTAAGACCGGCGATAAAGAGTTCAGTTTTGTTGCGATTCATAGTGAGGCCAGACCATGACGAGAAGACCTCAAGTGTGTCTGCAATGTTTATCAGAGAATTCCTTTCGCCATCAAAAAATATCATAAGATCATCCGCAAACGCCAAGTGAGAGATGAGAGGATTTGAAGCGTTTGGATGGTAGCCGATGCGCCCATTCATATAGTTTGCATTCAGGAGTTGTGACAGAACCTCCATGGCGAGGACAAAAAGATAAGGAGACAGCGGATCTCCCTGCCTAAGGCCCCTTGTACCGCTGAAGTAGCCACACATTTCTCCATTAATTCCCACTGAGAACTTTGTCGTAGTGATACACTGTCTGATGAGATGGATAAATGATTCAGGGAATTGGAGAGCTTGCATAATCTTGAATATAAAGCTCCAATCCAGAGAATCAAAAGCCTTTTTCAGGTCCACTTTGAGCATAGACCTTTTGGAGAGATTTTTCCAGTTGTATCCATTGACCAGCTCAGTGGCCATGAGCACATTTTCAATCATTAGCCGACCTGGGATGAATGCTGACTGAGTATTGGAGATGATCATGGGCAGGACTTGCTTCAGTCGAGTAGCAAGAAGCTTTGAGATGACCTTGTAAGAGGTATTACAACATGATATGGGTCTGAAGTCAGAGATGGATGTCGCATTGGTCTTCTTGGGAATGAGCGTCAAGACCGTTGCATTCCATTGCTTGAGTAGAGAACCAGACTGGAAAAATTCAGAGACTGCATTTATCATATCAGATCCAACTGATCGCCAGTGGGCAGTGAAGAACTCAGCAGGATAGCCATCTGGGCCAGGGGCTTTTCCTTTGGGAAGCGAGAAGAAAGCATTGGTGATGGCCTCAGCTGAGAACGGAGATTCCAACTGCTGAGTTACCTCTTGCGAGCATCTGAATGGAAGAAGCGCCGCAATGTCTTCTTGAGAAACATTAGAGGCAGCGACTGTCCCTCCAAGCAGGTTCTGATAGAACTGCAGAGCATGAGCTTTAATTCCTTCAGAAGTGTCGATGATGGCCCCGTTGTCGTTTGTGAGAAAGATAATTTGATTGACAGCTTGGCGGGATCTAAGAGAGCGATGATAGTATGTTGAGTTCGAATCCCCGACATCAATCCAGTTAACTCTGGATCGTTGATAAAGATAAGACTCTTCCGCCTTAGCAAGTGTGAACCAGCATCTGTGTGCTTCACGTTCCCTGATAGAAACCGCCGGTGAGGGAGACGCTAGGAGCTCTCTCTGGCAGTCTAGGAGAAGATTTAGAGCCTCAGTGACCCTCTGCTCTATGCCAGAGAAATTTTGTCGGCTAAATTCTCGAATAATACTCTTGAGATGTTTAAGCTTCTTTGAAACATTTAGCATTTTTGAACCTGCAAAATTCAGAGAATTCCAGCACTCAGAGATCAACACTTCAAAATCAGGGTGGCCATTAAGCATAGTGAAAAACTTGAATGGCCTCTTCACTTTCTGTTTTCCAGTATCCAAGAAAATGCAGCATGGGCTGTGGTCGGAAAATGCAGGTTCTCCAAATACTCCAAGGGCATTCGGGAAAACCTCTAACCACCTGTCGTTAACCATAATTCTGTCGAGCTTCTTGGAGATGATGCCTAGGCCTTGATTATTTGACCATGTGAATGATGAGCCACAGAACTGGAGATCTTGCAGGCCTGCATCGATGACACATTGAGAGAAGTCTCGAATCCCTCGGTTGGAGGAGTAGTGGTTTGCGTTTGAGTCTTCATCAGGCAACAGAGTTTGATTAAAGTCCCCAAGGACCGTCCAGGGGCGATCAATAAGATGAGGAGAGCCGGATAAGAAGACCAGATCTGACCATAGATTCCTTCTAGTTCTTCTATGGTTTGATCCATACACAAGAGTTACCACAAACTCAGACGAAACAAAGGGAAGCTTCACTAGACATGAGATGGACTGAAGAGATTTGTGAATAACCGAGACCGAGATGGACGGATGCCAGACAAGCCAAATCTTTCCCAACTCTGAGAATTCATAATTACAATCGTAACTCCAACCGGGGAAAACTCCACTGATGATCTTTGGAGCCTTGGTTGGAATGACGTGGGTCTCAACGAGACCACCAAAAAGAGGCTTGTGTAACTTAAGCCATTTCCGAAATCCGCGTCGTTTTATTTTACAGTTGAACCCTCTAACGTTCCAACAAAAAATATCCATAGAGGGAAGATTATCCATAGATGGCAAAATCAGAGGTTTTGAGGGCCTCTAGCCCTGGCCTTGGCCTTACCTTTACTCTTAAGCTGTTTCTGGATTCTTCTAGAAACGACATTGATGAACTTGTCACCTTCATCATTGGGGTTGTCATCCTCATCAGATGGAAGCTCTGATCCAGATGAGGACCCATAGTCTGATAGGTGGGGAGACCCGGTTGGAGAACCTAAGAAGACATTGTTTAGATCAACACATAAGCTTCCTGTCTTCAAGCCAGTCAGACCATTCAAGCCAGCAGAAGAGGATTTGTAAAACCCCTGAGATGGACCTATCAGTTTGGGAACAGGAGGCGTACGTTGCCCAGAGGAAGATGCCTCAAAGCGATTTGTTTTCAACGTTGTAAAGACCTGCTGCTGGAGCTTCTGCTTCGACGAAGACGGTGGCTCTAGGACGTGATCTGGCGCCAAAACAACTGAGTCCACTGCAGGAGCTAAGGTAGCAACTATTGCTATGGCTTTACCATTGGCATTAGCTTTAAGAATTGGATCGATTGGAACTGTGGGAGCATCTTTCAGAGTGCTTTTTTGAGCTCTATTCTGAGCGCCTTTCGGAGCTCTGTTCTGAGCACCGGTCTGAGCACCATTCTGAGCAGCAATGTTTGAGCGCGGGCAGTCTTCTGTTCTGTGCTTAGCTGAGCGACATGTAATACATGTTTTAGGAGCAAGGGAGCATCGAGAGATAGTGTGACCCACCTTCAGGCAGTGACCACACACAGAAGGAAGCCACGGACTAGTGACTCTAATCCTCCTTACATCACCTGATTCGAACCTTGCATTTACAGCCTCAGGAAGTGGCTTGCGAGGGTCAATGATAGTATAAACTTTTGCAACTTCGAGGTTTGAGAGGTTTAATGTTGAAGGGTGAATGTATAGAGGCTTCCCGACGAGGCCTGCAATCTCCTTGAGAGCATCCTCGTTAAAAAATTGCAGGGGAACGTCTAGAAAATCTAGCCAAACTGGAACAGACGAGAGCTCGGGCTTCTCCTGATTCATTCCCGGCGCCCATTTAGCAACGAACATCGTCTGACCGTCGATCTGCCATAAACATTGACTGAGGATATGGCGTCTTGCGTGAGGGCATGGGACTCGAAGGAGGAAAGCGTGACCCTCCATCTTTGAGACCGAGATATCTCGCCTCTGCTTAGACCAGATGCCGTTGACAATGGCATGAACCGCCCCACGAGCTGGGGGTTCTTCGTAGAATTGACCCAGAATAAAACTATCCCAAGCTTTCTTATTCTTTTCAATAACAGAGTTGGGGATGGTTACACAGGCTTCACCAGATTCAAGGGTAAAGGGCGTGCCTTCCGGCTCCAAACTCCTAGTACGAGGCTTAATATAGCCTTTCCAGAACTGAGCCGCATCTGTAGTATTTGCTGGCTGCTTCAGACCAGAGTCGGCAGGAATGATTCCAGAGGACAGTATAGCGGGTTGTGCATTAACAAGGTCGACATCGATTTCCGGCGAGGCAACTTGTGCAGATACAATTTGAGATGCAGCTGCAGTATCGGAGTTAGGTTTAACTAAGTCCATTGGCTCAGAGTTAACTTCAGTTTCGGATGAAATCTGAAGGTCAACTGTGGCAGTATTAGCTGGAGAAGGAAAAGATCCAGGTAAATCGATTGTCTTGGAGGAAGATGGAGAAAGAGCGGCTAGATCTGTCGATTTAGGCGCTATAGCTTTGGAAGAACCAGAAGAATCGGTAGAACCAGTGGGGTTACTACCAGAAGAGGCTTTTTTAGGTTTCTGCTTCTTTGCCATGTCTGGCGGTGGGGGCCGACGCCGAGATCGGCGCCGGTAAAGGTCAAAAGAATGGGATCGCGTTTTGTCGGTGAGAGAGAAAAGAGAGAGAAAAAATAAGCCTTTTTTATTTCTCCTAAAAGGTTTAACATTACCTTTCGATGTTGGGCCCTCTGTGGATGTTATTCCCACATTGTTCACGCTTCAGACCTAGATGTCTGAGCGTGAGAGAGGGTATTGATGAAAAAACATCTCACATCGGAAATATAAGAATTAATCTACTACTATATAAAGGGTTAGGGTCAATCCACTAATTGCCAATTAGTTTTGAGTTGGAAGCCCATAATAAACCCTAATCTAACAATTAATGTTAAACGTTCCCAAATGGTTGGTTTGTAAATTTCTTTTGTTTTCATATCTCGTGACCTTGTATCATAGTAATATATTGATTCCGATAAGAATATTTAGTTAGCAAAACCAATGGGAAGCTTGTTGGACATTTGATGACACCCAGCTCCAGTTGTTGTTGAGGAAAACACCAACCTCGAAGATGCTGCTAAGTTATTGTCTTACCTTTATCTTCAGTGCCGTCATTTTTTTCCTTATCCAGATTTTACATTTTTCTCTAACTTAGTCTTCTTGTTCTGTTTCCATTTAATCGCAGACTTCCTGTTGTAGATTCTGGCAAATTGGTAAGGGAGATTTAACATCTACCCATCTCAGATTTAATTTGAGTTACATCATCTTTCTCATGCATCGCTTATCCTTTTTATATTTCCTGTGGAAAATGTCGGTATCATCACAAGAGGAAACGTGGTTAGAACCGCGCACTGGTGAAATGAACGCTTGAATAAGATATAAACCAAACCAAGAAAATAGCATGTAGATGCAGAAAATAAGCGTGAGAAACCAAGTATTCAACATTGTACCTCGTTTTAGAACTATATAGAAATGTAACTTATATTACAAGAGTTCGGCATCTAAGTGAAGCCTATAGTAAACTCTAGAAGCATCAAAGATCCCATCGCAGCTTTTGTTTAACTCTGGTAAGTGGTAAGTACAGTCCTTACTTTCTTTTTTTCTTTTTTTCTTTTTTTTCTGCAGAATCAGCTTCTCATTTGTTTGATGGGTTAGGTTATCAGATGCTTTGGGTATTTGATTCTCGTCCAATTATGCTCTATAAATTTTATTTTATAAAATTTTTTTAACCACTTTCTACATTTGGTTAACCACCAAAGTAACAACCGTACTTTTAAGGTTTTTAGTTGATTTTGGTTCAACCAAATATATCTTTCCCTCACCACCTTAAGTTTCGTCCGTACAATTGTATATGTGATTATTCGTTTTCAGTTGCGCAACATTTTCAAAATTTGGAACTTTAATTTACATGATGTGCCCAATTAATTACAAAAAGAATATAGTAAGTTGCAAAACAAAAAGAGTTAGTTGCAAGGTCATGCTCATCATTTGCTGTCCAAGGAAACTGCAAAATAATCAAGCTTTTGTTGTGGCTATCTTATAGGAGTATAAAAAGACAAAAACACCGTTGGATCTGAACTTTCACTGATTTTAGAAGGCAAACTAATAAAAAAAGGATTATGAACTAGAAAGTTGGTCAGGTTTCACGTCTTGGCTCTCATAGAGAAAAAAAAAGCCACACGTTCCTGGTCAGTCTTTTCACAACAAGACCATTAACAAGAAAGGATCAAGTTTTTGAAATGAGTTTTTACTGTCTTCACCCCACAAAAACAAAAGATTATAGGGCAGAAAAATAAAAATTCCAAAATGACTTTAGTAGTTACGATAATGGAGATAGACATAGCTTTAGTTGTTAAGATCGGACAAGTTACAAGAAGACCCACTTACCATATTTGTTTTGTAGGACACTCTTTGTCTGCTCCTCCTCTCAGCTCCAAACACTCACTTCTATTACCTAAGTCTCCTGCTTCTGCTTGCTATTCACTCGCCGCCGTGTTTCCACCCGCATATTCTACCTATATAATCCTCCAACTAATACTAAACTGTACACTGATCTGTACTTAAGAGTTGAAACCTAACTGAGTTCTAATTCGTTTATTCTATATCTGAGAAAACTAACGATCAAGTTGAATCAACATCATGAGAAGAATTTTTAAAAGTATGTATAGTTGAAGAATTTTTTTTATATTCAAAAGAAACATATCGAATTGATCAATAATAGGGGTATCTAGCAAAAAGAAAACGAGAAGATCGTTTAATTTGTTTCATATATCCCAAACATGCAACACTTTGATTCTGAGTACGATAATTGAAGTTTTAGAAAGAGTTATCAATGAAAACTATTTATGGAAAATATATCAATACACTTAGGACTAGTGATCACAAACTCAGGGTGGAGGTGCATGTTAGCAACCTCCGGCGCATCATAAAGATAAACATTCTCTAAACCTTCCTTGCTTCTACAACGTTTTTTTCGTGGTGGGTCGGAGAAAGATCCTTAATCGTCATCAGAAGTTTCCGGGTCGGGTAGTTTGTTCAAATCAACGGCTTCCCATGACCCGTTACACCTCTTAAACTCTTCTTTACTACTACACTCGTTGTGACCATCATTAAGACGATAATCACTATGATTAAGACTATGATCATCATCCACGTACTCATGACTTCCACGTTGTTGTTGATGATGATGGTGATGGTGATGACGATTCCCTCCCGCCGCTTCTAACGCATCCACCTGAGCTCCAACCTCAGCCGCTTTTCTCCTTATATAAGCCGCCGACATATCCCCACCACCGTTTCCTCCCTCCACCGTAACGCCGGCTAAAAGCTCCGGGAAGTTAAGCCGAGCGGAAGGACCCCGGAGATAGTATACCGCCGTGTCGTAAGCTCTCGCCGCCGCCTCAGGAGTAGAGTAAGAGCCAAGCCATATCCTCGACCGTTTATTAGGCTCTCTGATCTCCGCCACCCACTTCCCCCACTTCCTCATCCTTATCCCTTTATACTGTTTCTCTCTCTTCCTCGTCGCCGCCGCCGACGCAACCGTCGAAGCAGGTACAGCCGCCGCCACTTCCCTCGCTGTCTCCATAAGGGTTTTCGCCGGAGATTCCAAAAAGCCACGTAAGAATCAACGTTTTCACCGATCTAAAGACTTGAGAAGAAGAAGAAGATGTGAGTTTGACGGCGAAGTGATTACATGCGGAGGGAGATATGACGAACACGTGGGCCAAGAAGAGAAGGGAGGAACACGAAACCGCAAAGGAGAAGTTCAAAACATCACCGACACTAATCTCTTAATAACTTTCGCATATATATTTTCCTTTCTTTTTTCGGTTTTCTCTATATATTTTCTAAGACAGAGACAACAATCTCATCTTCCCTGACAATATATATACACATATAGATAAAATAGTATTTAATACTATCTTGTCTTTATTGTTTGGACGGAATTAAAATAATTGGGTTAAATTAATACGCTCATGCACCTTATTTTAATAGAGCTCGTCGGCTCTTTTTATTGGATGTCTATAAAATTAATTTCCATAACGTTAGATTATCTCCGATCAGATGTATTAGAAAACATATAAAATTTTGACTACCAATGCATATTCTTGTTGCTAACTATTTTTAATAACTTTCAATCAATATGATTTTAATAAATATAATTAATTTTTTTGAATTTTACAATTTATAATTAAATAGTACAGTAGAACTTCCATAAATTAATAATGTTGAAACTTTGAAATTTTATTAATTTATAGAGTTATTAATTTACAAAAGCTTTCTTATTTAAATTTCTTATTTTAAAATATATTTATTCTAAGAAAAATATTTGACTTTAGTGTATATACATTAATTGTTATTTTTTGAAGTTTGACATTTACATTAATTTTATTATATTATTTGGTGTATTTAATATATATGCATAGAACTTAAATTTGTTTTAGATATAATATTACTAAATCTTATCAAAAATATATTAAGTGTTAAGAAAATATGAAGATACTTTCATTGTGAATATAAAACAAACAATATAATAATAGTTTCTTACTTATATGAAATATGTATAGATATAAATTATAAATTTATAATTTTAATGAGACCATATATTTACATATAACTTCTTAGAAAATTATTGCTGAAAAAAAAAACTTCTTAGAAAATTATTATCTTATTATTTTATCAATTTGTATCAAATTTTGAACTGACTTAAGTTGGGACCAGTAAAATTTATTAATTTGTAGAGATTATTAATTTATTAAGTATTAATTTATAGAGGTTCTACTATATATATTTAAAATGTCTAACAAGTATCCTTTTGAAACATTTTTTTTTCTAGAATATAGATTTTTTAAACTGCAGGAAAACTTTATTTTTATTTTAAAATAAAACAACTTCATAATAGAATTAATTTTATTTTAATTTTACTATATTTAGAATAAAAAATCATTATTAAATTATCATTTTATGAAGTTGAAAATAGAATAAACTTAAAGCATTTCTAATTTTATTTTAGATTAAAAATAGAGTGAAGTTGAAGATACTTTTACTATACAATAAAAGGATTTGAAGTCAAGTAAAACTAAACATACCTCTTTTATTAAAAGGTGTACTAAATATAGGTGTATAAAAGGTGTATTATCAGTTACAATTTACATATACTACATAGCTTGAAACTCTAGTTTATTTAACAGCATAAAATTCAATTTCTCGCTAATAAAATTAAAAAAAGGCCTCATCGTCTAGTCAAATTTCCAAGTGTAAATCCATGATATACCGATCTCGTTTCATGATAGATGCATGTTTCACCTGCATTATTTTAGGTTAATTTTGAACATGTGTGAATATTTTCAGTTTCTCAGCTACAGTTAAAGTGTTTTTAAACTTCTCTCGTCAACAACTTTTCATTTTTTCAGAAAAAAAAAACTTTTCATTTTTTCAGAAAAAAAAAACTGTTCATTTTTCTAAAATGAGCTTTACATTACACTGGAGTGTATCTGTTGAAATTTTCAAATCGTCAATAAATTGAAAAACCCTTAACCAATAAAAGTAACTAAAAATACAAGTAAACAGAGGAAATTATTGATTGCATGAAATAGGAATAGTATTGACATAGGGAAGTGGGTCGTTGTTGTGGAATTTGGGAAACAATAATAAATGGGTTTATAGTTTAAATTTTGTATAGGTTTTAAAATTCTGCAATATGTTCAAAGCATTAACAATTTAACACGCCTATTTTACCTTATTTATTGCTTTCTTGCATTAAAACATTAAATAGGGAAGGGACGGTAACGAGTCTAACGACACGCGTGTCTCCTTCTGTTCTGGGTACAAGTTAGTGGGATTTCTGAGGTGTTTTGTTTTTGTTTTTTACATCTTACTATTAATTGTTTTCCTATTTTTAATCTCAATATTTATGTAAAAATATAGTACTATAAATTCTCATAGGATTTTTCTACAATTGTAAATAATAAAAATGAATTTTATATAATAGTTATATATTCCTTCCGTTTCATTAAGTTTTATTTTTTAAAAAGAAAAAAATTGTTTCACGAGATTTTTTGTATTTTTTTATGAAAAATTGTGATATTTAAAAAATTAATTAATTTTATTAAATTATTATTAGTTAAAAAATTATTGAAAATTAAAAATTACATAAAATAATATATTTATTATAATGATTTAAAGTATTTTTTTAATATGTATGAAAATACTCAAAATTCATAGGAGGAAATATGTAATAGTCGATTTCTACCCCTCACACATCCTTGTATTATTTCTTTTTTTTTTGAAATTGTGGTTGTGGTTAAATAGCCAAATTTCGTGTGGTTATCGGTGATCGAACCTTAAAGCGTTAATTAGTTCAACTGAAAATGTCGCAATCTGAATTCCAATTGTGAGCATAATCTAAATTATTGCAAACAACAAATGTCATAGTAACACTAAGCTCTACAAAAATTGTTATAATAACAGAATATTTTAAACATCGAAATAAAAAAAAAAATTTTAGTCGGTGGTCGGTGGACATTGTATGGTGTTTGGAAATAGACGTTCCCATCCACGCAATTGCGAGCGATATACTTTATTATCGTATAATGGCCTTCTAAATATCTTCATTTTCCGATGGATTTAAGGCCACAATTGTAACTCAGAGAGTCCATCTTTTACACTTCACCAAATATTTGAAATGGCAACTAATTATTTGGAGATAGTGAAAGTGCCTCTGGAGTCTAATGCTCGAGCCACACCACACTCCACACATCAACAATAGTTAATATTTATGCCTGAACATTATCGCAGCAAACTAATCAAAAATATTCTACAGTCAGTTTCATATTATTGAGAACTTGAATGCGTTGTAGATCTGCTGTTCTATTGGAACCATGTGTGTTTGTGTGTTATTTATTTGTATATTTTGTCGTCAAAGATTATTATTTTTAAATCGTAGATTCTGTAAACAGGTTGAATTTTCTCAGTTTTAGTATTTTACAGCAAATTTGCCTCTGCATATATTGTAATTCTTAAGTCAATAAGGCAGCAAAAGCGTTTTTAAGTGTGAGTATGTCATAAATAGCTTTGATTCTTGTCCAGAAAATCCAATAAGAAGAAAGTGATTCATGCGGGATTTTTCCAATAAAAGACGTACGCGTAGGTCCAGATAGTACGTAAATATTATGTGACCGACACTGAGGTCATGACAAACGCAAATCGTAATGGTTTTAGTTTGGATATAAAGCAATTATGTACCTCACAAGAACATACTTGTGCTAGTATTATTCCATAACCGTGACCAACAGTGTTCAAAAGCATTTTATAACAAAACATTTTTAGTAGAAAACTATTAGTTCATGTATATACATAACCTTATAGGCTTTTACAATCTGATGACAGACAAAACTTCAATTGGGATCCGACAACGCTAAACAGTGCATCTCTGAGCTTATGACCTACTTACGTTCGGATACAACGTTATTCTTGTATACTTTCACTTCTTCGTTTACTTATAGTTTGTCCAGGACCACCTGAAAACATATTATATGTTTTCTGATTTATTCTTCATTCTGCTTCAAACTTAAGTTTTTGTTTTACACAAATTGATCCGTATTTATTGAGATTCCTATGGTATTTTAACTTTACTTCTGTATAACTAATTTATGACTAGTTATAAGACATGTTTCGGCCATAAAGTAGATAAACAACATTACAACAAAGTATATCCTCACCACAGTCGTAAAGTTTTGCACAATTTACATAATTCTGTTTACATATTTTATAATCTGCCACGTATAATTGTTTATTGCCGAAAAAGAGTGATGTATTATGTCTGATGATTCTTTTGGCTTCTTCTTATTTTTCTCTCGTTTCTTACGTTTTTATTGATTTATAATTCTCCTATTTTTATGGACCAATCATATCATATACAACACATTGATTTTAACATTTTGTGTATTGATTCGTTTTGTTAATTATAACTGCGGAATTATAGCTATATTTTATACCTTACATGAATCTTTTGCAGCTATATTATATATCCGACTACTTCTGAAAAAAAAATATAATATTACACCAAAACATATTAATAGCTCAAATACAAAAAAAACATAATAATTTGTGTTTACTTAATAGAATAATAATAATAATATAAATAAAGTCCAGGCTTGACAACTCCTTTAACTGCTCAAAGTCATCCGGATTTATCCCTTATCCTTGTTACACTAAAATGCTAATGTCTTCATCTACAATATTTACAAAGATTATGACATTTCTATAGTTTATTATATCGACATCATATTACCATTTTCTTTTAATTTGGATGCTAGTGAATAGTCAACAGTTGCTTTCATATCACAATTCTTGCTAGAATCAAGCGTATTTCTTATATAATAATGCAGTGGGGATTAGCTGTGAACTGGTTGGCTCATGAACATGCCATTTATCCAAATTTCAAAACTTTAGTCTTTTGGGAGGACATACAACAGCAGCAAACCCTCGATAATTGACCACAAACATATCTACTTTACCATACCTTATTGATCTTGCACAATTCGTCGTATTAAACCATGATAAATTCGTTATAGACGTAGACATATATAGTGGATCCATAAATTCGTACGATGTATTTTGAAATTTAAAAGGACACTTTTGTCATTTCTCTCAATTTGGATTCATATTATAGAACCTGTATGCGTATGCTATTTAGTATATACACATGTATGCTTAAGCAATTTGCCTCGGTTATCTAGATGAACATAATGATTGTAGTTGATAATTTATTTTATTTATGTGGTTTCAAAAAATAGTATATACACAAATATTTCAGCCAAGGCAAAATGTATTTATGTGGCTTCAAAAAAATATTTAAATGTGATCAGTTTTATTATATAGATATGCGTCGGTCGCAATATACGTTAATGCGTAGAAAAAGTGAAATGCTTACAAGTGCATACACTGCTTCTAGTGGGTCTCTACAATGATGGTTATCATTGTTAATTAGTATGCATTTTTAGTTATAACTCATACTACTAGAGAGTAATATTGTAATGATGTAATCAGAATGTAGAAACACAAAAAGTCGATTTATGTACAGTCCGTTCTTTCAGGATATGTAATTGTAATAATTGTGCTTTGAAGGTCAAAGGACACATGTGAAAATTAATAAGACTCGTGAGGTGCTGTGGGTGGTGTAGCTGCATTTGTCAAGATCGTAGGTAAAGTACATTTATATTGTCCAAAATCTCGTTATTCGGCGTTTCACTACTTGACTTATTACATGCGACAACGTAACTGCATTATTGAAATTCAATTATTGACTTGTTTATACACCTGCATTGTATTTCTATGAATATGAAACTCAATACCATCTCTAACTTGATTTTTTAAACAAGTTTATCTTTATGTCCCTTCTGAAACATATGATAAAATAAGATTATCTTTCTTCTAATCAGGATACTGCAAGATCATATTTGATCCCCTGATTTTCTACATTTTTGAAAACGTTCGAGTTAGTTATTGTCTGGTTCTGTAACTCAACGCTCTATAGTCAAAGATCATGTTTAAATGAAAATATAGCTGAAAACAAGCTGTGGATTGTTACATAAACTGCATAACAAATCAGGTTTATTGCTTGAAAATATCAACACTTATATGAGTTGATAGTATTTTCATATCAATATTATTTAGTGATTATAGGTTTTTATTAACTAACTCTACAATCTTGGACAAATCTTGTATAGATGTTGGGCCAATAACAACAAATGGAAATAGTTAATAGGCCTATCATGGATCAACAGAAAAGTGTTCATATTTATATGAGTTGAAAGTATTTGCATGTCCATATTATGTAATGATTATAGGCTATTACTTATTAGCTACAATCTGGATAAATCTATTATACATGTTGGCCCAATATGAACAACCTGAGAATGTTAGTAGGCTCACTATGGGTGATATTTTCTCTACTGTAATCATGACCTTCGATAACAAATCTGGCCCAGTCAAATTATAGATTTAAAGAGAATAAATGGGCCTGCGGACTTATATGCCAAGGCTTGTCTTCATTCTGGCCCAAGCCCAAGCTCTTGAATTTCCTAAACCTTCCTGCTTTATATTATAATCTTCAGTTGCCCAAAAAAAAAAAAAAAAAAAAGATTTAAAGAGAAAAAATTATACATAGCAGTAGCATGGCACTTAGCAGTTAGCTTAATACTCTATACTACTGTTGTTATTGTATTATTATCCGAATCCAAAGTTGGATTAACTGTAGTTAATATTTTGAAGAAAAAAGATAATAGAAATGTACTCTTTTTAACATGTCGTCTACCTAATCCAAACTTAGCCTAAAGACTTGAGGAGGAGCATTGGTAGCGCAGAGTTGTCATGCTTATGCTTTGTATGCAAGTGAAAACGAACAGATATCAATCTGTAAACCCCCGACCGCACCAAACCGGTTTAGCCATTCCTTAACCAAAATCCTCCAAACCGTGTGCAACAAACTGACTCCTGTTTAACCCCCACCAAACATGGTTCGTATGTCATTATCATGGGCCTTTTCCTAACGGCCCAGTAAACAAAAACCGTAATCAATCATTTTAATCAAATTTTACCAAATCCGTGAGTAATCACTTTTTAAATGGTCATTAACCACAACCATTTATATTCGTGAAAAAAAAACAAAACACATTAAAAACAGCATTTAATAATGTTTAAAAAAAAACCAGAAAATCATAAACAGACCCTAATTTTACTCAATTAGGGAGAGTAATAAAAGCTACAACCACCCAGTAACAAACCGACACCTGTCCACCGTTGTCGTTTTCCTCAGCTAGAGTTTCTTCCGATGGCGTTGCATCGAAGCATAATCAGATGGTGGGAGAGAGCAAGCAAGCAAGAAGAAAGCGATAACCGAACTGATTTAAAAATCTTGAGGTTAAAGTAATCCTAATCAGATCTTTTCATAAGGAAGAAGCTAAAGCTGAAGAAGGAAGGAAAGAAGTCAACGACGATGAAGCTCTCTGCTCTGCATCAAAGCTACTTAAACCGCCGCAGATCTCCGTTAGATTCCTCCGTCGACGCCCCCTCGAAGTCGTTCCTCGCCGTCTTCTGGCTCGTCCTGCACTGCCTCTGCTGCTTGATAAGCCTCCTCCTCGGCTTCAGATTCTCCAGATTAGTCTTCTTCTTCCTCGTCTCCACTCCCACAACAAACCTCTACTCTCCTCCCTTCCGCCCCGACTTACCACCGCCGCGAATCGATCTTACTCCATCCAACGCCACCACGGCGGAGGCGAAGACCTCGTCGTCGCGCGTCGTCGTGGGGAGGCACGGGATCCTGATCCGCCCCTGGCCGCATCCGGATCCCGTGGAGGTGATGAAGGCGCACCGGATCATCGAGAGGGTGCAGAGGGAGCAGAAGGCGGTGTTCGGCGCCGGCGCGAAGGGGAGCAGGACGGTGATCGCCGTGACGCCGACTTACGTGAGGACTTTCCAGGCGCTGCATTTGAACGGGGTGATGCATTCGCTGATGCTAGTGCCGTACGATGTCGTTTGGATCGTGGTGGAAGCTGGGGGTGTGAGTAACGAGACGGCTTCGATTGTTGCTAAGTCGGGGGTGAGGGTGATCCACGTGGGGTTTGATCAGAGGATGCCTAACACTTGGGAGGATCGTGGGAAAGTTGAGGTTTTGATGAGACTTCGAGCTTTGAGGTGCGAGTCTTAATGCTTTTGTTTGATTTGTATTAGATTCAGGTTTATTATTAACTTCCAACTTAAAACTAATTAGGATAAAATGATTGCTCTTTTAGGCCTGGAAATTTTAGAACTTTAAGACATTTATATTCGGTTAAAGAGAGTTTAGTATGACACTTACACCTGATCGAGAGGGTTTATGTTAATTAGGTGATAGAGGTCAAGAGGGTTTATGTTAATTAGGTGATGAGTTTAGTATGACAGTTACACCCGGTCGAGAGGGTTTATGTTAATTAGGTGATAAATGATAATTCTTATCGACTAGAAATCTTGAAACTTTAAAATATTTATACTCTGTCGAGAAAGTTTAGTACGACGGTAGAGGGTTATGTTAATTAGGGGTTTAGGATTATTTAAGTTCTAGACTCTGATACTATATTAGATTCGGATTTATTATAGTCTTCCAACTTAAAATCAGCTGGTGGTAACTGGACTGGCCTTGACTTTTTATATATTAGTTACAGTCTTTTTGAATTTAAGTGGGATATTTTATCCCTAATAATTTGTTAGAAGTGAAAGTGATAATTTGTTTTTTGATGTGAACAGAGTTGTGAAGGAAGAGAAGCTTGATGGGGTTGTGATGTTTGCGGATGATAGTAACATGCATAGTATGGAGTTTTTCGATGAGATTCAGAACGTGAAGTGGTTTGGTGCTGTTTCCGTTGGAATCTTGGCGCATTCGGGGAATGCGGAAGAGATGGTTATGTCGATGGATAAGAGAAGAGAGATGGAGGAAGAAGAGAGCTCTTCGTTACCAGTACAAGGTCCTGCGTGTAACGCGACCGATAAGCTGATCGGTTGGCATGTTTTCAATACGTTGCCATACGCGGGGAAGAGTGCGGTTTATATAGACGATGTAGCTGCGGTTTTGCCGCGGAAGCTGGAGTGGTGTGGGTTTGTGTTGAACTCGAGGATTCTTTGGGATGAGGCTGAGAGTAAGCCGGAGTGGGTTAAGGAGTTTGGGTTGTTGAACGAGAACGAAGGCGTGGAGAGTCCTTTGTCTCTGTTGAATGATCCTTCGATGGTTGAGCCTCTTGGAAGCTGTGGAAGACAGGTTCTGCTTTGGTGGCTTCGTGTTGAAGCTCGCGCTGATAGCAAGTTCCCTCCCGGGTATATACCTTCTTTTGCTCTCAAGATATTAACTAATTAGTTCAATGTTCAAACTAGGAGTTAGTTAGTGATGTTTGGTTCTGTTTTTGTTATATGAGTGCAGATGGGTGATTGATCCTCCGTTAGAAATCACAGTGGCGGCTAAACGAACGCCATGGCCAGATGTTCCACCTGAGCCACCTACTAAAAAGAAAGATCAAATGTCATTATCCCAAGGCAACAACAATGTGGTGGTGATACCGAAGCACCAGCAGCAGCAACAGCAACGTTCTAGCAAAGTCAGAAAACCGAAACGGAGAAGTAAGAGAAATAAACACGAAGCTAAACCAACAGATACAGCAACACAAGTTTCTTCCTCCACTAAACATCATCAAGAAAGAAACTGAGGAAGAAGAAAGATCATTTCTACTATTTTATTATCATTCATTTGTTTGCCAAAGTTTTTTAGAGAAATGTCAAGAGATCATCTTATTCTCCTCCAGATACCGCAAATAGTAAGAATCAACGGAGAGGAAGCAAGAACAAAGGCTTAGATTTATGATGATGGAGCTCCCACAACAAAAGGGTATACGGGTTTTTAGGGGAAATGATGATCATTCGTTTATTTTCGATATATCTTTCTTTTGGTCTTTATAAAAACTTATCTGTATTAGTAACAAAGAATTGTTTGTTTCATTGTTCTTGAAGTTGCAAAAAAAGGCTTAGAAACAAAAACTTTGGGTTGTATAGTTTCTTTTGTAAGCATATTTCTCAATCCATTTCTGTTTTATCCCCCAATGAATCCACACTATGGACCTAAAAGTTCAAAGCCTCAATTTACTCTTCATAAGGAAACAATACATATGTATTTATATAGTATTTTCTAAAGAAATATTGGAGATGAAGACATTGGAAAAGATACCTTCGTGAAAAAGAATTGTGAAGAAAGTAAATACAAAACAGAATCATTCTTTTGTGAAAGTTGAGACAAAGACTGAAAACAGATTCATAACTGAAATAATTGAGGATTGGGCGGTTTTGTCAGAACATCACATGTCTTCTTTAACCACTTTTCCCCCACTCTATTAGATTTTTTCTTAGTACACTGCGGTCATAGCCTATAGGTATGTACTTTGACCACTATAAATAGGATTGAGTTAGGGTTTCTTCTAATTATGGGATTTTATTACGTTTTCAACCTCTATTTTCTTCGGATTAGGTTTATTTAGATGTTTTAATAGATATTTAGATGTTTTTTTGCTTCACTTATTTAACTAGTTTGAATTTTAGACAGGAAATACAAGATGTTAAACCCATTAGTGAACCAAAATTTAATCAGCTGACTAGAGTAAACCTAACATATCTAATAGTATGAATTTTGGCTTTACTACTTAATATGGGGTAATCAAAACGGATGGAAGTAAAATTAACCAAAATATCCTATTTGTATTTGTACTTTTAATTAAATAAAAAATTATATTATGCGATTTTAAACACTTCTTTGGAACAGTATTAGTTCAGTTTCTTAAATGAAAACCAAACAGTCGGTGAAACTCCCATGCTTCGTAGCTTAGCTGCCCATAAAAAATGATATCAAAAACCAAACAGAATTATAAAACAGAAACGGTCACCTTTAGTTGTACCATGTCAGAAACACTAGCGAGGCACTTGTGTTTCTTAAACCTTATCAAAAGCCACCACTTCAGATTGAAGCTTGGTTAAAGACACCTCTTTGCCTCCCATTTCCTCCAATCACCATTTTTCTTGTAGATAAAATTACTTTTAAAGTATAATCGTATGGAAAAAGGATCAAATGCAACGGTCAGGATGGGGCGCCGCCTCGTGATAGGAGGATCTGCCGTGAAATGGGAACATCGCGTCCACCCATTCATTCAAGATTCTTCTATATGAATCTTCAGCATTTTTGTTAATATATATATTATATATACATACAGAGCTCTGCAGATATATTATATCATCAACTATCAAAGAAGATTTTAGAAAAAAAGAAAAAAAAAACTATCAAAGAAGACCACACTTGATAGACGTCGCAAACGATAAAAAATCAGACTACACTTTTGAACCATAATGTAAACAATTTTTTTTTCGTTTTGATAAAATAGATAATTTTCCACTCACCAGAAAAATAAAACCATATCTTCTCGTGGTCTATATATAGAATGTAAAAATATTATATTTCTAACAGTGATCATCATATGATATTTCTATATATCTTTTTTTTTTATTAAAATACAGTATTTCTATATATCTTTAAGCAAATTTTCTAGATAGGTTTTCCCATACCTCATTAAACTTTTTCTAGTCAGTAGCGACTGATCTTCCAATTGTATTCATTGTTTTGTAGCTTCGTTCGTCCAATACATATACTGGAAATTGATGTAACGTAGATTCAGAAATTCACAGACATTCATACCTATTTATACGGCTCTCAAATCATAACTGTCACTATGCATGTCTGTGTATTTAAGTGTACAACTTACAAATACATATCTAACTACTAATCCTATTAGCTTCGACGTAAAGAAATAATCACACTAAAAAGATGCAGCTATTTTGTAAAAAGTTGATCCTCAGTGACATCATGCTGCATCGAATCACTGAAAGATTTAATGGTATTCACGTTCCCATGTGTTCGGAACTAAAAAGCTCACTATTTGCGACTCTGATGATATGTGGTCGGTAGCCAAAAAAACTGACGCGGTTAGGAGCGAATTGTTTGTTTCGCTATATACTAATGACGTTTTAAAGTCAAAAATAAACGGCTTACGATATGGTTCTAATCGCTTGAAAAATAAATGTTACGTAT
Organism: Brassica napus; assembly: GCF_020379485.1. Taxonomy (NCBI): domain Eukaryota; kingdom Viridiplantae; phylum Streptophyta; class Magnoliopsida; order Brassicales; family Brassicaceae; genus Brassica; species Brassica napus. The sequence goes on along the minus strand of NC_063434.1, from coordinate 937,812 downwards.
GACACATTTGCTGATATACAGAATTCAATATATCTGAATGAACAATAACTGCATAAGTCGTAAGCCATGACACCCTTTGAATATATTTATGCGACACCCATCTCGAAAAGCAAAGAGAAATTACAGACGAATGGTTTGAACCCCGTAGATCTTTGAGTTTGAATTGTATTTAAGCATGGTAGGATACTACGATGTTGTATTTGAGTAAAACTATTTTATGTATATTTATATTTACACCAAATAAAACTATTTTATATTTTTTAGATCAGTGAATTGTAATTTTTTATTCTTTTTTTTAATTGTAATTTTTTATTCTATCCGTATAAAATACTTATTTCTACAGTTAATAAAATTCTTATTTTTAAAATCAAACATAGATATCTCCCGGTCTATTATTGCACACAATATTTTTGAGTGGAAAATTGAAGATATTATGTTTTAATAATTAATTTCATTGATATTTCGGCCAAAAATCCATTTGAAACGTCCACTATCTTGCATGCTCATTATTACTTTTTATTATAATAGAAAAGCTTACCAACTTGAAATATTAAAATACCCAAACTTTGGTTATAAATAGTTCCACATTCTCATTCCTCAAAAAATCAAGCCATTCCAACTATCCAAACTAGAAAACCAACCAAACAAACATACAATATGGCTTCGTCACCAAAAATCCTCTCCTTACTTCTCTTCTACGTCGTCATTTCATTAGCCTCCAGTGATGAGTCCATCATCAATGACAACCATCTCAGTCTTCCATCTGACCGGTCGTGGAGAACCGATGAAGAAGTGATGTCCATCTACTTAAAATGGTCCCTGGAGCACGGGAAAAGTAACATCAACAGCAACGGTATTATCAACCAACAAGATGAAAGATTCAATATTTTCAAAGACAACCTCAGATTCATCGATCTACACAACGAGAACAACAAGAACGCTACGTACAAGCTTGGTCTAACCATATTCGCTGATCTCACTAACGATGAGTACCGGAGTTTATACCTCGGGGCAAGAACCGAGCCTGTCCGCCGCATCACTAAGGCCAAGAACGTTAACATGAAATACTCAGCCGCAGTAAACGACGTGGAGGTTCCGGAGACGGTTGACTGGAGACAGAAAGGAGCCGTTAATGCCATTAAAGACCAAGGAACTTGCGGTAATTACTAATCTATAACGATATTTGAGTATTTAGCGTCAATATTTAAACATGCTTCACATATAAATTTGTAAAAGTTCCCTAGACTTAACAAAAAAATTATTTTTCTTTTTGGACAAATTTAACAAAATTTATAAGCTGCTTTTTTGTTTAAAAAAAAAAATATATATATATATAGAAGTAAGTTTTTTTAACACTAAATAAATTCATTAATCTGAAGTCCAATATTAATATACAAACTAACTTTGTACTTAACATTTTGACCATGGCCCGTATAATTTTGATTCGGCCATGTATTAGATGGTATAGTGTCAACTTTCTCTTCTAGGAGTAAGCTTCCATTAACTTTATTATAAGTTTTAACAACGTAGATAGTCTTCTAGCTTTTGTGTTTAAATTTACAAGGGATATTGTTTCATCTTAAAACTAACACATGATGTTGTGTATTGAGTATTGATCTTAACATTTGTTTATTGTTTGTTAATCGACAACAGGAAGTTGTTGGGCGTTTTCAACAGCTGCAGCAGTAGAAGGTATAAACAAGATCGTAACAGGAGAACTCATATCTCTGTCCGAACAAGAACTTGTCGACTGCGACAAATCGTACAACCAAGGCTGTAACGGCGGTCTAATGGATTATGCTTTTCAATTCATAATGAAAAACGGCGGATTAAACACCGAGCAAGACTATCCTTACCACGGAACCAATGGCAAATGCAACTCTTTACTTGTAAGGAAAAGAAAAACAGAGTAAACAGAGCAACACTGTTTTTTTCACTGTAAGGTAACTGAAGAATCTGATTCTTTCGTGTTTGCAGAAGAATTCAAGAGTTGTAACTATCGATGGATACGAAGATGTTCCTAGTAAAGATGAAACCGCGTTGAAGAGAGCAGTTTCATACCAGCCTGTGAGTGTTGCTATTGATGCTGGTGGAAGAGCTTTCCAACATTACCAATCTGTAAGCGAACCAACCTTAAATAAACCGTGGAGAGGGGTTATCAAACCAGGTTTTGGATTATGAATAACCGGTTTGGTTTTTGTTGGCAGGGGATCTTCACTGGAAAGTGTGGTACGACTATGGATCACGCTGTTGTGGCGGTTGGTTATGGATCAGAGAACGGTGTTGACTATTGGAATGTACGTAACTCTTGGGGTACAAGCTGGGGAGAGGATGGTTACATTAGGATGGAGAGAAACGTGGCGTCCAAATCCGGTAAGTGTGGGATTGCGATTGAAGCCTCGTATCCGGTTAAGTACAGCCCAAACCCGGTTCGTGGAACCAGCAGTGTTTGAAGTTAACAAAAAGAAACTCAATAATCAAATTGGGATTGTTATAAGTTAAATTAATCTTGTATTATTGTTTGTATGTATAGTATTTCGAAAAAATTGATTCACCATAGGGATTTAATCTGTATAAATCTCTATGTTGGTCAATATCATTTCATTCAAAGAATATTTGCTTTGGCTTGATTATGTATTAAGAGAAATATAATAAAATGATATATTTCTCAACAGCATTGGTTTCGCTAGGACAAAGAAAGATGTAACAGGGTAAAGTGAGTTCAGTTAACAGATTAGGTAGCCAAGACAAAGATGTTATAAAGGATGAGAAACATCTGTCTGAGGCAAGAAAAGAAACATAGATGCAAAATTTAAAGAAAAAAAAGTACTCAAAATCAATAAAACTAAGCATTCATAAACTGTTTATTCATTGCCAATATGTAATTCACAACATATTTGAACATTTGATAAGAGTTTTCTGACCTGAGGAACAAAGCTTACTTTTTTTTCTTTCTTTTTTTTGAATGTTAAATTGGATTCAAAACAAAAAAAAAAACGTTTTTACAATGAATCACTGGTCTTAATTAACTGAACAATACTTATTGGACTATTAATGTAATAATGGGATTTTGTGGAGAAAAAACACATTCGAACTTTAAGGTTTTTATACACTGAAACAAGTTAGCAATGAGATCAAATAAACTAAAAAACAACATTAATTAGTGATTCATGTAGTGGAACGAGGGAGACTTAACAACATCAGAGCTAGGAGTGAATCTTTCAAGAACAGCCAACGACTCCTTCATGGTTGGTCTCTTCTGAGGAATAGGAGACGCACAGTTATATCCCAACTTCAAACAACCGAGGAGAAAGTCTTCTTTGCCAAGCAACTCACCGCGAATCGTCACGTCGACCATCCTCAGTGCATGGTGTCCATCCTCTACTGTCAGTCCGATTCCAAGCCCAACCTCTTCAGCTGAAAGGACCTTCCCCGTGAGAAGCTCTAGTAAGATCATTCCGAACCCAAAAACGTCCCATTTTGGGCTCGGTTTAAGGCTCCGGAAAGACTCCGGTGCGCAGTAAGGCGACAACGGGCCCAACGAGCTAGGACTCGGGCTTGGCGTGGGCCCGATGGACGAGAAGTCCAGTGAAGACCCCCTTGAACGCTTGCTACCAAAGATCCTAGAAGACCCACCAGCTCGGCTGTAGCTTGTTTCACCAGTGAGAAGCCTCTCGAGTCCTAAATCACCGATTCTGGGCTCCGTGTCGTGGCCCAATAATACACTACTGGGCTTCAAGTTCCCATGCACATGCTTCTTCTCGTGGAGATAAGCTAGCCCACGTGCTATGCCTCTTGCTATCTTAAGCCGAGTTTCCCACGGTAGATGATACGGCGAAGAAGCCCCACCTCCTTTCCCTGCTCATCAAATACAATGGAACTTAAGCGTATTTTAGAGTTGTTCAAAAAAAAAAGCGTATTTTAGCAAACGACGAAACGTTATAAAACTCACGGTAACGGGGGTTAACGAGGCTGCCGTTAGGGACAAAATCGTAAATAACCAGCTTCTCGTCTATACCCCAATAGAACCCACGGAGTCTAACCAAATTCGGGTGAACCAGCTTCCCAATCGCGCGAATATTCGACTCGAAATCCTTAAACCGGCGCTGAGTCAAACCGGTCTCACCTAACCGACGAACCGCGTAAACCGTACCGTCTTCGAGAACGGCTTTATACATTATACTCGACCCCCTGGCGCCTAGAATATAAGCAGAGGCCTTGAGCAGAGTCTCGATCTCCATCTCCTTCTCTCCATCAACGGTCACTAACGTCCCTTCGCTATCTCTCGACCGTTGATCCGCATTGTAACCGCTTTCTTCGTCAGACGGCGTCGTTTCGGGGTCTTTACGTAGACACGACCATTTCGTGAATCTTCTTGACTCGTCTGGTGAGGAAGAAGAAGAAGAAGATGGTGATAACGTAATCGTATCTGTTGTCTCTTCTCGTTGCTTGTCGTTGTTGTTGTTAGCAATGTTCTTCTTGCGTCTGTAGATGTAAAGGAAGATCACGGCGAGGATTCCGATACCGGCGATATCTCCGATGACGATCCCGGTTATGACTACTGGACGTAAACCGGTTCGGGGAGTCCGGTTCGTTTGTTGCGTTGTTGGATTGGTAACCGGGTTTGAGCTGATTGTGTTCGGTATGGCGGCGATCGCCGGCGTCGACGTCGGTGAATCGGCGTCGGAGATGGTTGACGGTGAAGACGAGATGGGACACGGGTCGCCGCATAGACCCGGGTTTCCTGAAAAGAAAATTGATTTCTGGTTAAGGAAAACCGGAGAATCAGGGATTGAACCGGTTAAGTTGTTGAAGGAGAGATCAACGGTGGCGTTAATGGGGAAATTAGCACCGATCTCCGGCGGTATTTCGCCGGAGATTTGGTTGAACGAGACGTTCAAGTAACGGAGACTATTTCCGCCGAAGTCCGGCGGTAGCGAGCCGTTGATCAGATTCGACGACAAGTCTAGAAACTGAACGTCTCTCCACCCGCCGGGAATCTCGCCGGAGAAGTAGTTGCTCCGCAGCGAAACCGCCGTTAAGTTTCTAAGCGTCACCAAGTTAGCTGGTAACTTTCCCGCCAAGGCATTGTCCGAGAGGTTAAGCGTTTGGAGGCTGTGAAGATCGCCGATCGAGGCAGGGACTTCGCCGGAGATCATGTTACCGGAGAGGTCGAGTGACCGGAGCTCCGTTCCGTTGAAAAGCGAAACGGGTAACGGCCCGTTGAAGGAGTTGTTGGAAAGGTCAAGGCTTTGGAGGGAGCGGAGAGAGCCCAAATCGGAATGGATCGAGCCCAAGAGGTGAGAGTTGGGGAGAGACAAGTTGATGACTTTGGAGTCGTTGTTGCAAGAGACTCCTCTCCAAGAACATGGAGTCTCGTGGCTGTAGTTCCATGTCTGTAAGAGAGAGAGAGGATCAACGAGGACAGAGGACTTAAAGTTCATCAAAAGCAATCCATCAGAGTTTAAACCGGAGGAGCCCAAAACAAAGCAGAGAAAGAAGAAGAAGAAGAAAGCTGTAATTAATTGCATTTTCATGGCTTCATCACTGTTGTGAAAGAGAGATAAGAGAGAGAGAAGGTGTGAAGAGAGTTAAAGATAGAGAGAAACAGCTCACGTAACCAAACACATTACCCTTCTTGCTCTCTAAATGCTATCTCTCTGTCTCTGTCTGCAGGAAAAAAAGACCGCAGAGTTTCTTTAAATTCTATAATCAATACGAATACACACTTCTTGTTGCAGTCTTCTTCATTTATTATATAAAATCTGTTCCCTTTACAACTAATATTTGTACTTTTTTCTCTCTCTTTCTTTACTGAACCGAAGAAGCTGAGTAGATTCTTAGGATTAGTAAGCTACAAGACTTTATATAATCTGCAGTTACAGTTTTTGCTCAAAGTTGTAACGTTTTCATTTTACTTTTATACACAGATTCTCATTCCTTCTGTGTTTAGAGTTCACACAGCCAGGCCAATATAGCTCGTTTTGGTTCTATTTTACTTTTAGAAGTAAGGCATGCTCTGTTTTTGTTTAAAGAATATGGTTACCATGTCTCTGCTGTCTTCCTTTTTATGGGGATTTATTTTGTTTATGGATGCTTTATTTTCTCTCTGGATGGCTTTCATGTGTACGAAATTATGATTGTCTACAAGCAATATGATTAAGGGGGTGACTTGTTTTCCCGCTACCACCCGCAAACGCATCTTTTGCGGTTGGTAGCGGTTGTCGGCGGTTTGCAACAATCACTCAAATCGCTCTAAACTGCTTCAAACCGCTCCGAATCTCATAAATTCAAAAGCTGGCTCCAGCTAGCGTTTGCGGCTGCGGGCGGTTGCGGGAGAGTAAAATTTTTTTTTTTTTTTTAAAAAATATATATACAAAAGTAAAAATATTTAATAAAATATTTAAAATTGAAATTATAAAAATATTAAAATATATCTATTATATTTTAATTAATATTATAAAATTTTATAATAAAAAAAATTTCAATAAATTTTCAAAAATTAAAATTATAACATTCTAAATATAAATTTTATATTTATTATAATTTTATGATTTTTGATATTTTTATAATTATAGTAAATGTAAATATTGTTAATTTATTATTTGACTGTTACCGCATTTGGTAGTTAACCAGTCATAAGTCACCCGCAAACGCACCAATTTTTAACCGCAGTACCAGTCGTATAAATCTCTTAAAACCGCTAGAAACCACAACCGTCCGCATCCACAAACTCCCTCAACCGCAACCGCAATCCCTGCGTTTGAACCAGTCAGACTCTAAGTAGAAAACTAAAAGGATTATATGGAGAGAAAATGGAATACTCCAAATTCAAATATTATAAAACTGCTGCACTTAAAGTCTACTAGTCCATATTATCTGCCAAATATATTAAATTTGCTTTCTTAAGCAAGGAATTGCCTGAGTTTAAAATTAACTTTTGAAACTTATAAATAAATCAGCTAATTTATCATTTAATACATCTATAATTTTTTTAAGTAGAATTGATAGATTGAGATGCAAAGACTGGAAAATTGGTCATTTGTGGAAAAAAAAAAAGAAAAAGAAAACTGGCCATTGGCCTAATTCCCGTATGAATTATGTTAATTTATGTCCATTCAAACTTATTGTTTTACGATAACAAATTACAACATATCCAAACATTACATTTAATATCATTAATATTCAATACCTACATTACATATCTTAAAAGTTTCGGATATGTTAAATTTTGTGTTAGCACAAAGTGGGTAAATTATATTTATGGCATCCCTAAAACAAAATGTGTAAATATGGTTTCAATAATTGGATTCAAGGGTGCCACACGTGGTCCATAACCCATCATTCTAGTCTCTTGCGATTCATTTCTCATTCTCGATTAATTATTTTTAAACAGTTTCTTTTGTAAAGTTGGAGGTGATCTTTACCCACTTCTGGATAAAATACAATGTTTAAGTTGAAAAAGATTTAAAAAGTTGATAAGATACACTTTAAGTCTTTAATTATAACGAATCCAACAGTAAAAGCCACAAACCCAGCCTTGTTAGTTTGTGGTGGGCCACTATTTTTCATTATATCTTCTGCTCGGACTTTAGAAACTGCACCCAAGATTCCCAAGTCTAAAAGACTACAATTAAATGACATTGAGAAAAATTCCTAACTAAATAAATTTAGAGCGGGGATTCTTTTTTTTAGTTAGATTAGGGATTCAATATGTTAAATATTAGTCTATTTTTGTTTGGCTTTGAGCATTTTTTGCATTTAGATTATAGATATCTAAACGTAGTATTTCATTATTTCGTTTGCAAAAAGCAAAATTTTGATATATTTATGCAGATTAAAAATAATAACATATATTTCAAAAAAGTTACAATATTGTTTTAATGCATAGATGTATCATGAACTAACATATAAATATTGTCAGAGAGGTTTTGAACCTTTGTTGTTTCTGTTTCTTTAGAATAACGATTTTATTGTGATTTGTCCCTTGATTTAGGGAGCATACGAAGTTTTACTAAATTAATTAAAAAGAACAATAGAAGGATGTCCATGTACCTTAAAAAAGTTTAGAATACATTAATACAAATGTAGAATGTGGTTATAAATTTTAAAATAACACTAAAGATTATAGGCTTCAGTATAATAAACTCTCTTCGTCCCTCTATTTAGGGAGCATATGAAGCTTTTCGGTAAATGGTTTAATATACAGAAGTCTATAATTTTTAGTGTTGTTTTAAGATTTCTAACCATATTTTACGGTTGTATAATGTATTATAAACTATCTTTCATGGTAAATGAACGTCGTTCTATTTTTTATCAATTAATTTAGTAAAATTTCATACTCTAATTCAGTGGACAAACCTCATTAAAATCATTATTTTAAAAAAACGGAGACAATAAAGATTCTAAATCTCTCTAACTATTATCATATGTTAGTTCATGATACATTAAAAAATATTGTCATAAATTTTGAATTTTTTTCAAAATCTATCATGTGTTAACCCTATAAAATAATGAATTCGTACTAGTGTACATCGTTGTAAAAGTAAACACACACAAAGTGAAGAAAAATTTAAGCATGAGCTCAACTAGGGGTGGGCGTTCGGGTACCCGTTCGGGTTCGGGTCGGGTATTTCGGATTTTCGGGTATTTCGGTATAGAGGTGTAGAACCCGTTCGGATATTTCTGTATTTCGGGTCGGGTTCGGGTATTTTTAGTTCGGATTCGGTTATTTTGGATCGGGTTCAGATATTTAGATTTTGAAAAAAAAAAAAATCATTTCTCAAGTTTCTTGTATTTAAAAATATAACTTTCAGTTAACTAAGTTTTTATTTATAATAGATTGAAGGGTTAATAGATTTGGACATAACATTTTAAAACTAAAAAGACATTAATTTAGTTATTTTTTAAAAAAAATTTAGATGTAACTTTTTGTTAATTTTTGAAATAAAAAACTTGACATGTATTTTTTAAGTGAGTAGCAAATCATTTTTTCCGTAATTGTATGTACATCATATGAACTTAAAGTATGAATAGTATCAATATAAATATTTTATATAAAATGAGAGATGTAAACTAGAAATATAAGGTTAATTATACATATGTTCGGTTATCTTCGGATATCCATTCGGGTTCGGGTATTACCCGTTCGGATTCGGGTATCCAATCTCTCCTTATTCAATACCCGTTCGGGTATTTTGTTACTTCGGTTCGGATTTCGGTTCGGGTTTTTCGGATCGGGTTCGGGTGCCACTTCGGATATCGGGTAAAGTGCCCACCCCTAAGCTCAACTTAATGAAACGTTTAGGGGCCGAAGTATGTTATATGGCCCTTAAAGGCCCAATCGTTCATTTTAAACATGAAAATGTTGTGGTTTTAGCCTCAACCTGAATGGAAACATTATAACCACACCCTAACTAATAGCCAAGTTTTCACACAAAAAAAAAAACTAATAGCCATTCAGTGTAATCTATTAGAAGAAAATTGTAGATATACTTGGGAGGACGTACGATGACAGGTAACCAAACAAGAACTGCCCACAACATTGGGCTTTTCGAGCTCACGCTGATTTTTTTTTCCAACAAATGGAATTATTCCAAAGGAGCAAAATAGTTTCAATACAAGAGCTAACGGAAGAAATCGAACATTCTCCAAACATAGAAGCTTACATGAAATCGGCTCACACTCTTCTCTTCGCTTTTTCCTTTTTTTATAACCAATTTACTCTTATTCCTAGCACTTACAAAAGTTTATGGTTTATAACAAAAACGTAAATTGTTCATTAATTATATGAATGTTAGCTTTGGCCAATGACGACATTCGACAATGTCATTGTCAGCTTTATTCTCAAATTATGTATAATCTATTTCGTAAGTGGACGATTTGTTTAGCAGTGGTCGTAAAATTCTTAGCTACATGAGATGCTTTTTTGTCGATAGCTAGTGCGATGTTATTTTTTATTCAAGTCTCATGCGCTGTAGATTTTGTAAAATGTTTTGCCTTATATAATTTGTTTTGATACCACGAAAATATAACCAGTCATTTAAAAAACTAATAAAGATTGTATTTACTTCAGTAAAAAAAATATTGTAGCTACGATCTGTTTTTAATAGAAAGACTCAAACCCTGCCTATAGTTAAGTATTCGAAACGCGATTTGGAATCGCTAAACGAAGTCCATACTTTTGGTAATAGGCTGATATTAGTGATGCATTAATGTGCAACAACTATATATCTGTAATAAACTGATCTTTTGTGAATCTACAATGATGCAATTAATATAATAACGATAGTCTACTATCTGTATCGCACAGTGATGTATGATGGATCACTAACCTTGGTATATCGAATAATATATAAGGGGTTCTTTATGAGCTACTTCGACCCGAAGCATTCTTCGTTTGGTTTTGTATAAAAAGTAGCTAAAAAAGGTAAACCAAATAAGCTAAAATAAATAAAGTGAGGCGATAACGACTCATACGGCGTTAGATATTGCGATAAATATCATTCTAATGTACTTTGTTGGCATTCAGATCTTGGAAGATATCAACATTTCAAATTTGAAGCTATTTCATAATTAAACGTTACAAATAATGCTTAGACTTCATGTGCTATTCCAGTTACGTTATTCAGACCAGCGCGCCTAGTGTCTAATAATTTCGATTCGAGATTTGTTAAAGAAAATCCTATTTATATTCGTGTTTGCATCGTTAATTTCACCAACAACAAAAAAAATGTAATCTCGATTTTATAAGGTATTTAGATGCATTATTGATAAGCCACGCTTGTCTTGAACTGAAACTAGCGTAAAGAATCACTCGTTTAATGGTATTTTATCAAGGTTATTACAAACTGCGAATTTTCCATCTTGTTCTTGCCATGAATCAATCATGAGGAATCGTGAACAGTCTAATCTTTAGCGACACATACGACAAGTGTCAATGGATGATGTGATGATGTGCGCATGTGTTCCACGTGCCTTTTTGCCAACGGAGCAATAATGCAAAACAGACGCTCTGACTTTGGGGGAAAGAGATTGTAAAAAAACAATAGTGGCCGGTGTGGATGGATTCTCTGTTTTCTTTGACCGCAGAGAAAGAGATTGTAAAAAAACAATAGTGGCCGGTGAGATTAATCTGATGCGTATCGAGGTTAAATTATTACTCAGTTTATCCCAAAATTCAAAATTACCGTTTATAACATTTTACACGCGAACCTAATTGAAAGAAAGTAGCAGAAGTTATCATGTGTAACTTTTAAAAGATAAAAAGAAATTTGTCACAAGACTAGCAGAAAAAAATAAAGCAGTCACAGTATTTTCAATCTATTTATATTCTAAAGATTCCTATCATAGTATAAACAATAAAAATAAATATAAATATAGTATTCATCTATTTATAGAAAAATATAGAATTTTCTATTATATGAACGTCGCAACAAAATAAAATTTTATTTTTATTTTTAAAAAATAAAGATCTCTAAAATAGAAATGAATTGAAAATGTTCTACTTAAAAAGGATTAAAATGATTTTAAAACATGAGTATTGCAGAATTCTTAAAAACGTTTTAAACATATTATAAAATAATAAATATTAAAAACTTAGTATTGGAGGTGATCTAGCGTATTTAAAGTTAAACATATCACTACGGTTGATAATAGTTTCGGAGGACAACAATATCAAACGTCAGATATTTTCAAACAGAAGTTGTAGACCAGAGTGTGGAGTATTTCAAGAAGTGCTTGCGTCAATTTTCCACAATTCTAAAATTGATCAACGACGAAATATATCCTCAATTTTGACCTTGCCTAGACTAGAAGTCACACTTATCGAGTAGTATCAACCTTTTGTTCACTAAAAAGGCCCAACATACTACTGTTGACCTTTTGTTTCGAATTTTGTTCGTTTGTTTCCGTGGTCGACCTTATTAGTGGTCAAAGTAAGAGCTCATCTACGCATAGACATGTATAAAAAACGGCCATGGAATATAATAATTAATAACATCGACGTTCAAAGGTGCAAATGTAATTTACAAGCGCTGGGGACGTCATACATATGTTGGTAACCACAACTATACACTTTTAAACTAACCCCCCCCCCCCCCCCCCCTCATCATGACATATAAATAAAATGTAATCGGCTTTAACTTGTATATTTCTGAAATTTTATAAGCAGCTCTTAGCTATCATTTGAAAGCCTTTAGTAAAAAAAAACCTCTTAACTATCATCAAGCGTCACTAGTTTCACATTAATACTTTCGTTATTGGTCATATGATTCATCATAAAGCCACATATTAAGCTCTCTTCTTTGTCCTACAAAATTCATAAGTTTGGATCATATATATAACAAACGAAGTAATAGAGAATAAAATGAAAATGTGGGTAGCGTGGGGATCAAAGTTTTCACGTGTGTCGTATCAATAAACCCAACAACCATATCAATGGAGAAGATCTCTTCTAGTTCACAGTTCATTCCCCGAATGACTGTTATGCCCTTCCGTACCACGTCAAAGTATACGACTTTCGTATGGTCAAATTTGTCCGCCTATATTTTTAAATCAGTTTTTTATTTTTTTAATTATCTCTTCAGTATACTTGTCGGTGCGGTGGGAAGCAAGTCGCACGTGTGTCTGCTTAAACCGCGTCGCCACCGTCACGTGATAAATCGTTTCTCGTACGTGTCTTCTGCGGTTGAAAGCTGATAAGTTTGTGTTTTATGTGTGTTTGCAAAATAGTATGCTACAAATTGGTGTTTTTGTGAATTATATTTTGTACGAGTGATTGCTATTTCTACACGCTCGGTGTGTGTGCGTTGGTTTATGATTGCATATACGCTTTAAACGACATGGACTACAGTGTGTGTGTGTGTGTTGTTGTATCCTTCATTGTCGAGGTATTGTACACGTGAATATATGTCCTCTCCTGCAATGGTAGCATTTGTAAAATTAAATGGTGAAACTCGTAAGATCATTTTTTCCTTCTTAAATAATTAAATCAGAGGAATCTTAGTTCCTCAAACAAACATAAACGGTTACCTAATAATATTCCATTCCTTGAAGGAACTCCTATATCTGTCTTCGTTAGGTTCCAATTCCGAAATATTCCAGACAATATCGTTTCAACAAATCTCTGATTTTGGATTACTAGATTTTTATTAAAAATTATGAACTAATAATGCATGAATAAACATTCATATGATTGGAATCAAAACGTACAATGAACCTGGAATCATCTTATAATTATAGAAGGTTGTATTTGTAAGCCATTTTGGGAAATTCCATTCGAAGGCAAGAATATACGACTCACATGCATTTTTTGGGAAACAAATTAAGAATTATTACGTTTCAGTGGATGGGTGTGGGTCATGAGCAATCTGATCGGGATAATAGTGTCGACGTGTAGTTGTTTTCAGCTAAAAAAATGAAAATACAAAATGATATAAACCACTTAAGTTGTTGTTACTAGGGTTTAATTTTTTTTAGTTGAAACACTCAGAAGTTTATATGAATAGACAGACTAATTTTAAAGGAAATGATTGGTAGAATTTATCAGTAAACAAATTAATAGTGCTAGTTACACCAAAAAAACTAATAGTTAGCTAGAAAAGAATAGATTATTAGGTAATAGCTACGATGTACCTAGAACGGAAGATCTCTTACCGTATCTCCAGTAAGTCAGTAACTATTCAGTTTTGTCCATACGTCTCCCTTGGTTCACTCAATTAATCTTTTTCTTAATACACAATTATGGGGTCACTAATTATACAATTAGTTCTGACCGAATCCTATCCCGTCTTTTTCTTTCCTCAGGAATACTTTGGAATACTTTAAATAATAAATCAAATTATAAATCGTGTGACAAGAGTAGGAAGCTCGCAAGAGACTTCCATTAGCATCGGAGCATGTGCATCGTGCTATGCAGTACACGGCTATATTAGTGTCCTAACGGTGCCGTACACTTTACAGATCCCAGTTTTATTCACTTTAAATATGTTTGTAACCAGTTAGTTAATCACTGCGGTTCAAATAAACTTTTGCGTTTACTGTGGTCATTTTGGTTGGAATAATGCGATCGCAATGTGGAATGGTTGGTGAAACTAGGATAAAGTCATGCAACTTATCTATTTATGGCAAATGAAAATTACGTATATGGGTATCATTTACGTTGCGTACGTGATGAGAAATGATACGTCCATGCTTTCAAAAATCATATGTGGCTTAGCCGTTTAGCTAGGCGCAAAAGAACAGCCCGACTGAGTTCACGTTCGCAACCAATCCCTACACCAGCGGCTTAATATATATACATATTAGCCTATGAATTTTATGCACGAGAGAGATGTTCTTTAGTCAAGTAGATTTTGACAGGCATGCATGTTTGAATATTTGCAAATTTCTTACGGTGGTGGTCGATCCTTGTTTGAATGCATTTCACATTGACCACAACATAAATTTTATGGTTAGAAAAAAAAAATTCTCAACCGTTGGCAGGTTGCATAATATCATATTTACGAAGAAAAAAATGACAATGCGTTTAATATCTCTCGATTCGAATACAATTCTACGTTCACAAAACTAAATAGTTGACTTTTTGGGTCAAAGCGACGAACATAGTTGACTATTAACCCCATTTAATACGAGTGACCTAGTAAGTTTTTCAACATATATTTGATACTATGAAATTACTCGTATACTTTTAATACTCATATATTTGATATTATTTTCTCAATAACACACTGTGAATTAATTAAGTATGAATATTTTTGATACGAAATACATTCATACACATAAAATCTATTAAAGATGCATACAACAATTTTTATAATATCTTATTGCTTGATGACTGAAAAAAATCTTAATGTTTGTATAAGCTGAGATGTATGTAAAAATCTGATAAACAATCATCTGCAAATAAACGATATAATTACAGAAAACCATACAAATGATATAGAACTCTAAATTCAGATTAGTGTAATATATATCTCCGGAATTCAAGTTACACATCTGATATACATTACTTATTTTCTAGCTAATCACTTAACCAAAGTATAGCTTTTAAAAGAATGCTAATTACTAATTAGTGGACTTATGAAAGTACTACTAGTCTATGTAAATATAATAACAAAGAAGGAAGGTGGGTGGGTGACCGGCAGGTGAGGGAGTGGCCGTTAAAGGGAGGCAGAGATTTACAGCCTGTTTTTATTTTTCTTTCTTAAAAATGTCAAATTATACAATAAAATATCCCAAAAAATAAAGTGGTAACGATCGATCTATCTTGTCGTTTTGCGCCACGTCAGCAACTGTCTCTTTTTGGCAGTTTACTTTTAATTTATTTATTTTTTAGATCGGCAAAATATCCGAAAAATAATAATGATAATAATGGCATACAGGCTGGCTTCCTCAGTCAAAAAGTCACCGAATCGAACCAAAACCTCATACCTAACCGTTAACTTCATCCTTATCTTCATCTCTCTATCATTATTAATCATATATAAACATTCTTCAATTATTTTTGGCTTCAGAATGTAAAGCTATGTTTAGTGCATATATCAACGGTTTCACGCCCAAGAGTCATTTATATCTTTTGTCAACATTCGTTGCATGTATAAAGATAGTTTACTAACAATTGTAAAATTATTCCATTTACCCGTTGCATGTAGCAAGAAGCCAAGAACTTGATGTTTAGTGTCTACAATTTCCACTTCTTGTTCATCACACCAATGTACAAGCTAAGGCAAATTTGGATATTGAACCGACGGTCCAACGTGCTTCATCATAACCACACACATCAACACACACAAGACAGTGACATGCAACGAACAGTGTAATATATTGAAAACAGATCACCGCACTTTAGTTTATAAACAAAACAAAACAAACTTTCGGCTATTTTTTATTGACTTCTATGTAGTCTTTTTTTTTGCAGTTATTCTTAGAAAAGCAGTTTGTGTTTGCCACCATATTTTCATTTTCCATATTTAGTTCCTTTTTACCCGAATTTCAAGTTGGTATAATTCAGCGTTTCAAATATAATGCCATTCTTGAATTTCACTGTTATTTAATTTTGTTAATTATAAAGAAATAAAAAATGCAAAAAATTAAAGAAAAAAGTATGAAAAAGATAAAAACGTAGAAGTTAGGTCATCTCCAACCCAACTCCAAAACACTATTTTAGTGTGATTTTGACACTAAAATCTTCTCCAACCAAACTGCAAAAATCACACCATTTTAGTGTCACACTATAATTTTACACCAAATTTGGTGTGACACTATTCACCACACTATAACACTATTCACTCCACTAAAATACTATTCACTTATTTTATTAATAAATTGTACAATTAAATAAATAACAAATAAAAAATTAAATACATATAATATTATAAAATAACTTTTAGTGTGAAGTTTAGTGTTGTGGTTGGAGAAGAACATTTTTTTTGTGTTGAAACTACACCAAAATAGTGTAGTTTTGACATTAAAATAGTGTTATGGGTTGGAGATGCTCTCGATTCTGTGAGTGTCACAACAATGCTTTTAAATGGAAAACGAAATGATTGGGTAAAAACGCTCCACCTGTAAAACGGAGAGTGGAAGAGACGCTCCAGTACGAGCGTACTGTTTAAAGAAAACACAACTCTGAAATTAAGACCACACTAATAATATTTATTTATTCATGAATAAAAGCAAATCTCAAACTCAAAGTACATATACTTACTTGACACGTGTTAATATACAGCTGTATCCCAAGTCCCCAACCGTTTTTCCTGGAAGATTCTCTGCTCTACACGCTCGATGTTAACCTCACACAGACGCTGTTCTCCCCAAACGCACTTTTTCAATCGTGGACGTGTGTTTTGGTTGTGATATACCAATATTCAATAATTCCTTTTTTTGTTATTCAAGTTTAAACATTTGATTGATGAAATTTATTTAGAATACAATACATTGAATGACTTGCCTAAACAATTAATAAATCAAACGCTAAATTAGTTAACCCATCAATTCGTTTTGACTGAATTAGTCAAGACCGTAACGAAGTAAGTTAGTAACGACCATGTTTATCCGTTTAACGCTGATAAAATTACAAAACGGTTTTCCTTGTTTCCTAAATAAGTTAAAGATATTTTATTCAGTTAGAAAATTCAAAAGATAACACATATCCTAGTAATAAACTGCAGAATTTAACTACTTTAATATAATTTCTCTGTTTATCGATAAGAAAGATTACGGGTCGAGCCGGTAGCCCTTGCGCGACTCCTCCTCGTATAAATACTCTCTCTTCTTGCTCTTATCCTCTTAAAACCTTTTCTTCTCCCAACAAAAAAAAAAACTCCCTAACGACCAAAAAATAAAACAGAAGACGTGTTGAGAAGAAAAACAGAACACAACCGGCGATGTCAGGTCCGTCTAGAAAGAACATGGAGAGGATTAAAGGTCCATGGAGTCCAGAAGAAGACGATCTCTTGCAGAGTCTGGTGCAGAAGCACGGTCCGAGAAACTGGTCTTTGATCAGCAAATCTATCCCTGGGCGGTCCGGCAAATCCTGCCGTCTCCGCTGGTGTAACCAGCTATCTCCGGAGGTCGAGCACCGTGCTTTTACGGCGGAGGAAGACGAGACGATCATACGAGCGCACGCTCGGTTCGGTAACAAGTGGGCGACGATCTCTCGTCTCCTCAATGGAAGAACCGACAACGCTATCAAGAACCATTGGAACTCGACGCTCAAGCGTAAATGCAGCGCTTTTACATCAGAAGGACAGAGCTGTGACTTCGGTGGAAACGGAGGGTATGACGGTAACTTGGGAGAGGAGCAACCGTTGAAGCGCACGGCGAGCGGTGGTGGTGTGTCTACTGGGCTATATATGAGCCCCGGGAGTCCATCTGGATCTGACGTCAGCGAGCAATCTTGTGGTGTTCCGCACGTGTTCAAACCGACGGCTAGATCTGGTGCCGTGACGGAGGTGACGGCGTCAACGTCCGGTGAAGATCCCCCGACTTATCTAAGTTTGTCTCTTCCTTGGAATAACCGTTGCGAGACGGAGACGGTTAGAGTCAACGAGCCAACTCAGGTTAATGAGAATACGGTTACTGACGGTGGTTACACGGCGGAGCTGTTCCCGGTTAGAAAGGAAGAGGTGGAAGAAGAGAAGGGGATATCAGGATTCGGTGGTGAGTTCATGACGGTGGTGCAGGAGATGATTAGGACGGAGGTGAGGAGTTACATGGCGGATTTACAGAGAGGGAACGTGGGCGGTGGTGGTTCCATCGGAGGGAGTGGAGGAGGTGGTGGTGGTTCGTGTATGCCGCAAAGTGTAAACAGCCGTCGTGTCGGGTTTAGGGAGTTCATAGTGAACCAAATCGGTATTGGGAAGATGGAGTAGTAAAGAGAGAAGAAGCAAAAGAGTCTCTTCAACTTTTCACTCTGTTTCTCGGGCAAAATAAAAGTTTTAAGGCTTTACATGTATTATGTATAGAGCCAAAGCCAGCAATGGTTAGAGAGACAGAACAAGGAAGCAAATCTAAACAATCTTTTGTAATCATATGATCTTTCGTGATTCAAAAAGGAAGCCAAAACTTTTCTTAAAACATGATACGAAGAAGTTAGTAAATATGAGTCGTATATATATATAACTACAGAAAAATAAAATAAAATCAAACGATCCAGAGAAACGAAACTTATATACGATTGATGTTTCTTAAGGATAATATAAGCGAACATACACACAGTTTCATGCTTGTTGCATGAGTAGACAAATAAAAGCACACAGACGAGCAGGTTACCTAATGTGCAGTCTCTACAGAGCTTAAAGAGTTGTTGCTACTGGTGGATTCACGTGAGCTTAACTTGTTGATTAGATGAGCTATGTCTTGTTTCCACGACCATGATGGATCGTTCAGACCACGTACTGAGTTGAGGCACACCAGAAGAGTCCCACCTTCATGTAGAAGTACCTATGATTCCAGAAAAAAATTGCGGATTTGCAGATTCTTCTAGGTGATTTGATTGGTAACTCATAGAAATTAATAGCGCTATTAGAGGTTTGCATACCGTTAACCACAGTGGAAGAAACCCCAAAACTGAGGGAAGAGCGGCCAAGAATATTGACGTCAAGGCAAGAGCAACATTTTGCTTGACCTGCAACATGATAAAACACTTGTTAAATCTGCAATAGGCTTTGGAAAAAAACAAGAGTTGATTTTCTTATACCAATGATGTTGTCTGGCGAGATTTAGCGACACAAAAGGGAACACCGGTGATGTTGTCCCGAAGCAGTAAGATGTCAGCAACAGCAATCGCCGTGGCACTCGCACGTTGAGCAAGTACAATGCCGACTGTTGCAGCTGCTAGAGCTGGAGCATCATTAATTCCTTCTCCAACCATAATCAAACCGCCACCTAAAACACTCACCAAAATGTAATAATAATAAGATTATTGAGATGTCTCGAATGTTTTGACATGTGGCGAGAGTAAGTGATCATCACCTGCATCTCGAGCGATGTTCTTTACATGGTTTAGCTTATCCTCGGGCTTTAGGTTACAGTAGACTTCGCTAATACCCACTGCATTTGCAACTCTCCAAGCACTTGAATCATGGTCCCCGGTTAACATCATTACTCGAAGTTGGGCCCAGCTTTTAAGTTCTGCTATAACTCCTGAGACACCTGGACGAGGCTGATCTTCAAGGTGAATCAATGTTACCTGGAGAAGTTAGTTGCACCGGCTCATAAATTTCAGTGATACAGAGAATCTTAAAGGACTGATAAATGGTCACACGAGAGAGAAAAGTACTGACAGTGAAGTAGGTAAGATTTTTGTGGACCAGTAAAGTAGTAGCTTGTAGCATATACCTTGTGATCAACAGAAAGAGCAGCATGAACAAAATCCTTTCCGTACAAAGAGGCGTTAACAGCATCTTTGATCTGTTGAGACTCATCTTCTGATTTGAAGAGTGAGGTTATGAACTCTATAGAACCAAGTGATGCTTTTCGTAATCTGCTCGCTTCTGCTACTGACTATAACAACGCCAAAAAGTTGAAATGAGAGTGAGAGACAGAAATATACATATACACACACACACACTATAGGAACTAGAAGGAAAATGGGAATCTATAGACTCTAGTACATAACTATGTCGCACCTCAACACCGTTTACAGTAGCAGTAAGGCCTCTACCAGGAAAATATTCGAAGCTTTCAACAAAAATAGAAGGGAGGTCTTTTCCCACACTGTGGTCTACCACAGCTCTGCAGCAAACTTAAATGTGTCAGAAGCAGCCGAAAGTAGATGTGCAAAAAACTAGTCTAAAAAACAGAGAGAGAGCTCATGGTGCAAAAATTTGCTTCCGCTCCATCCCATTCGTTTGTGGTGACAAAAATGAATGTACCGTCATACAAGATGATTTAATAACCATGAGTTTACACGAGCCCGTTTAACTTTTTATCAAAAAGAAGTTTGTTATGTGAAATGATTGGAGGCACATGCTTAAAAAAATTGGATAGTTCTAGCGTTTGAGATAGTTAAGTTTATACATCAATTGATGCTTACAAAATACCTTCCAATAGGATGTGTAGTGCCCTTCTCCATTGCAGCCGCTACGGCAAGAGCTTCTTTCTCACAATTTGGAACACAGCAAGTTATTACGCTTGGATTATTACCTCCGTGGTGCCCATAAATGGGTTCAATTGCTTTGCATGTAAGACCGCCAGTTGTTAAGGTCCCGGTTTTGTCAAAAGCAACAGTGTGGCAAGAAGCGAGGGCATCTAGAACTTGTGCACCTTTTAGCAATATTCCCTATGACAAGGAATAACACTTACACGTGAACAGAAGAGAACTAAATAGTCGCATAGGCATCATAAAATCCTCACAATTGCAAATAAGACTCCTTAGGTTCTAAAGCCGTGAGCTTAATTTCAATTACTAAAGAATGCTAACACGTAGTTGGTAATTTCAGTTACTCAGGTTGTAATTACACAGGGTTCATGCATGATACCTTTTTCGCACAAGAACTAATAGCAGTAGCGTAAGCCAACGGAGCAACAGCCAAAGCACATGGTGATGCGGCCACCATAAGTCCCAATGCTCTGTAGACCGAACCTCTGCATGCTGTATCATTAACCAGCAAAGAAAGTAAGCTAACTAATTGTCCATAAGAAGAAAAGAAGGCAAAGATATCTCTCTCTTAACAGTTTTGTAACATCAGAAATTATTCACTGTCTGGACAATAAAGGGAATATATGTATGTTGAAAACGGAGAACTTGTTTCTGACATCTACCTGTGGTGCTGAGAAAAGGCCACTTGAACAAAAATGGACCTAGGAAGGCAATAGCAAGTGACAAAACAACCACCACCTTGCTGTAATTCTCCCCAAACTCATCCAGCCATCTCTGAAGTTTGGGTTTATTGGAGTGTGCTTCCTCTGTCAGCTGTACAATCCTGTTTAGAGTCGACTCATTCCATGCCTTCGTGGCCTGATTAAAAAAATAAATAAAGATAAGCTTGAGAACTTCAAACAAAGGCAAGCCAAAGCAATATACATCTATACTATTAAAGCAGAATCCCTACTAGGATTCTACCCTTAAATTTTCAAGGTATTTACAACTCTCTGCCATTAGTTATTTTCCTTTAAAAAAATAATAATAATTTGTGACTCCATTAATTCGACCAATCAAAAAGGAGTTTTTATCCCACTGTTTTTAGTGACAAAAAAAAATCCCAATGTTTTCAAAATTCAAAACGAACATAAATTATAGCCCAACCATATTGCAGCAATTTTTTCCTAATTGTACGCATCATTTATTTCCTAAACCTATTTCAACATTAATGCATTAAAGTTTTGCAATCAAAAATCTATATTATTTAAGGAAATATCATTACGAAAATATTCAGTTTACATCTGTCATCTGTGCAAGACTTTACCATAGACAAGATACAATATCTCACTTAAGTTGCAACTCCTATGAAAGTTCGGTTTCGTGTTTATACCAATTTCAGAACAATATATCTTCCTATAACATAGCTAAAGTTAGATCTGCCGTAAATGGGTTTATGACCTTAGAATATATACATATGAAATCTAATACATTTTATTGTCAGACGAAACTATGTAAATCATCTTTGCAAATGAGAATGTAAGTAAGAATCAGTTCAAGAAAAAATGAGAATACAAATATTTTATGTCTACTTATATACTCTTATACAATATGATAAGAGAATACTATGACTCTTTTGTTCTAACTATTTTAAATTTGGTATATCTAACATGTAAAAAGATAAAAGTTTCATGACTCATATGCAAGAAGGTTAATCCCGCGCTTTCAAAGCGCGGGTCAAAATCTAGTCTATACTATTAAAGCAGAATCCCTACTAGGATTCTACCCTTAAATTTTCAAGGTATTTACAACTCTCTGCCATTAGTTATTTTCCTTTAAAAAAATAATAATAATTTGTGACTCCATTAATTCGACCAATCAAAAAGGAGTTTTTATCCCACTGTTTTTAGTGACAAAAAAAAATCCCAATGTTTTCAAAATTCAAAACGAACATAAATTATAGCCCAACCATATTGCAGCAATTTTTTCCTAATTGTACGCATCATTTATTTCCTAAACCTATTTCAACATTAATGCATTAAAGTTTTGCAATCAAAAATCTATATTATTTAAGGAAATATCATTACGAAAATATTCAGTTTACATCTGTCATCTGTGCAAGACTTTACCATAGACAAGATACAATATCTCACTTAAGTTGCAACTCCTATGAAAGTTCGGTTTCGTGTTTATACCAATTTCAGAACAATATATCTTCCTATAACATAGCTAAAGTTAGATCTGCCGTAAATGGGTTTATGACCTTAGAATATATACATATGAAATCTAATACATTTTATTGTCAGACGAAACTATGTAAATCATCTTTGCAAATGAGAATGTAAGTAAGAATCAGTTCAAGAAAAAATGAGAATACAAATATTTTATGTCTACTTATATACTCTTATACAATATGATAAGAGAATACTATGACTCTTTTGTTCTAACTATTTTAAATTTGGTATATCTAACATGTAAAAAGATAAAAGTTTCATGACTCATATGCAAGAAGGTTAATCCCGCGCTTTCAAAGCGCGGGTCAAAATCTAGTTATGTTTAATATACCTTCACGATCATTCTGCCATCCAAATTTCTTGCACCACCAGGCACTCTATCTCCAGCTTTCGCCTCCAATGGTTTGACTTCCCCAGTCAAGTGCTCAATAGTTATGGTAGCACTACCTTGATAGACTTCGCAATCTACAGGAACAATCTAAATACCAGAAAAAACTCATTACTTAAAAACAGTTACAAACAAGGTCACATATGCAAAGGATTTCAAGAAATGAAAGCTTCACAGACCTCACCAGTTCCAACCAAGATATATGACCCAACTTCTACACTGTGCACAGGAACGCTTTTGTATGACAAATCAGAAATGTTTGGAACGTTTCCATTTTTCACTTCGATCAACAGTGCGGAATCCGGATTACTCTCCTTCAACTCCTTAACATCCACCATTGATCTACTAGTGAAAAACTCCTCCGCTGCAGGAAAAGTCTATCAGTCTCATGAAAACATTAAACAATGACATTATCCCTAATCCTAATAATAATCAAAGTTCTGACCTATATGAGCAAGATTAAACATGGCTAGAAGCAATCCCCCTTCAAGAGCGTTGCCCATAAACACGGAAGCAAAAGCAGCAAGTGCCATCAACACGTGGATGTTCACTTTCCCTCCCGCTATATCCATAAGCGCGTCGAGAGATGCTGACACCTAACACATTAAAACCAATTCCTCAAATCGTGTGGCTGAGATTCAATAACTAATAAAGAGCTTTATAGAGAATCCTTACTCCGACGAGAGGGAAGCCAACGATCATGAACGCGTGCTGAAGAGACTTAACGTAAGGTTTCGGAGCGAAGTAAGGGCACGCGGCGGCGGCGACGAAGAGCGCGGCGGAGGAGCAGCAGAGATGAAGATGCTCCCTGAGGAAATTGGCTAATCGAACCCATCCGA
Organism: Brassica napus; assembly: GCF_020379485.1. NCBI lineage: Eukaryota > Viridiplantae > Streptophyta > Magnoliopsida > Brassicales > Brassicaceae > Brassica > Brassica napus. Next base: position 913,767 of record NC_063434.1, on the reverse strand, counting down.
TGGCTTTAGCGAATCCGAAGAGTGCTTTCTGAGGCTTGCTCTCCGCTTTCAACTCCACGGAACAGCATCCGTGGTGGTGATGCTGATGATGATGATGCTCTTGCTCACCATCATGATGATGATGATCGTGATGGTGATCTTCAACTGCGCGTAGACGAATCGATTGTCGCGGAAGGCTAAGCGAGGCGGAGATCCGAAGAGGGAGAGGAGTCTTAGGTGGGAGGATTGAGAACGAGTTGACTCGAGCGAGTCGGAGAGTGGCTAAACCGCGACGGTAAGGGAATCTAGTAAGAGACGAAGAGCGAGTGAGAGCGGCGGGTTCCATATTCGAGCTCGAGCGTCTTCTTCTTCGTTCATGCCACCATTGATTCTGATCTCGCGAAATGTTTCACAAGAGGAGAGAGAGAGCGAGGGAGGGAGAGAGAGAGCCAATACAATTATTCCGATAACATTAGCCACATAAACAATCTCATCTCATATACTTTTATTTTTTATTTTTTTTTGTTACCTTCTGTTTCAAACCACGGCTTTGAGTATTAACCTTTTACGCGTTCAAATGGAAGTTATTTTGATCGTTGTGAAAAATGTAGATTACAGTTATAAAACTCATCAGAAAAATTTGAAGGAATCCTAAAGTTACAACACAACTCGTCAGCGATTTATACCGACAAATTAATGGAGGTGACTTTTTGTTCTCACTCACTCATCTTTGCCTTTGCCTTTACCATCTGAAACCACCTTATCAGATTCATAAGCTGATGGTGACAACAAGAAAGTGCTCTGGTTCTTCTGAATGAACCTGTAAATGTTTTAGAACGTTTGTTAATGTAAACGCTAATGACAGCGAAAAAGGAGAGATTAGATAGGATGCTTACTTGAGGAAGTCTAATAGTGTTTGATGCATGCGACTCCATGTCTCTTCTTCCATGTTTACATATGAGAAAAGCTCCGGAAATTTCACTGCAGTAAAAGAAGCCGAGATATAGTCAAGAATCCAGACACATGAGATTTTACTGTCTGATTAACAACTTGCTGAGATCTTTACCAAATAGACGAAGTAAATGCTCAGCGCCATAAACAGTTGAAGGTGAAATATCATCCACGATTGCTTCTTCGTATTGTTGCCGCTCTCTTTTGTACAAGAGCATCATAGGTAATGCCTTGTCGAAGTAACACCTTATGCCTTTCAAGATTTCACCGACCGCATCAGTTATCCTGCGCAGAAATTTTGCTTCACTGAGTTCTGAACATTTTCAAAAAGATATATCAAACTCTATGATTGAATAAAAGGACTCACATTCCATCCTTCTTGGTTTTGATTTCAAGGTACTTGGACAATATCTCGTCGACAGTAGGTGAACGCGGAAGTTTCACAACCTAGAGTTACATGATCATTCAAAGATTAGAAGACAGAGTAGATTGTAGAAGACAGAGTAGATTGTCATGTACCTTGTCCTTCTGCGTAACATTCTCCCAGTCGTCAACGAGCTGTTTTTTTAGTGTTGCAGGCATTTGGATCTTCAGTAGCTTATCTGCTGATACGTTATCCTTCTATAGACCAAAAAATAATACATAAGCAACCTTATCGAATTTTAGAAGACCTGAATAGTTAAACCTGTTTGTATATGTATGTGTATATATGCATCCTTCTTGGAAATTTAATCGATGTAGAGCTAAAGCAAGTAAATTTCTTGAGTTTTTTCACAAGCCTAACCTCATTGCCTGACTCGTTCTTTCGCTTCTTCCCTTTTGCAGCTGCAACAGACAATACAATCATCTATATACCAGCTTAATTCAAATAAATTTTAAGTTTATCTAATCTGAACTTCAATAACTTTACAGGTATGAAATCAATTCCTTGGTAATATGCTACTTACCATTGTTTTTCGTGTCATCTTTCTCAGCTTTTGTGTCTGCATGTTTGACAAAATAGTTAAAGTCACCATAGATATATACTCAAAAGGGTCAATGTAGGAGGATAAATATTCAACTAACTGTACTGTGTATGTACATGCAGGCCTCTGAGCCAGATAATGATAGATACTAGTAATAGGCTAGCTTGAAAATGATTCTTATTTAAACATCAATAAAAGTCAAGCCAAGTAGAAATGAATGTTTCCTCTTAATTTCATATTCAAAAACTTACCTGCAGAGCTTCTGGTTTTAGTCTGAGCCGAACGCCCAGACTTGGCACCCTTTTCCACTCCTTGCTTCTTGTCCAAAGCTTTCTGTTTCACAAGATTCTCCTCCGTATGTTTCAACAACCTATCCGCACTAACCCATTCATCCCAACTGTCGAGCAACAACACATTCATGTCAATCTAACTGTGTTTGCCACACAAACCAGAATAGACATAAGAGCAGAGCAGAGCAGAGAGAGAGACTCACTTTTTGTTCCAACCCTGCAGACACAGATCGCTGTATCACTCAGTAAAACAAAGATGGGGATGCAACTATAATAGCTTAGAGGAAAGAAAGTCTCACGAGATAATGAACAAAGTACTTCCACTCCTTCTTACGAAGCTCCACTTTTTGAATCTGTATCAAAAGAAACTCTGTAAACATCTATACCGTCTAAGCATTTCAATCTTAACTTGCAGAAGCTACATGAATCTACTACAGACAGCACAGGCGATACAATTCAAATTCAAACTCAATTGACTCAAAGCAACACTGTATACATCTATCTATATAGACTGAGCATTTCAATCTCGATTCGCAGAAGCTCCATGAATCCAATACGCAAAGCACAGACTATACATTCAAATTCAAACCTAATCGACTCAAATCTCTATGAAAACCCTAAGCCAATTGCGAAATCAACACGAGATAATCTCCAGAATCCAAATCATTCGATTGAATCATCCAAATCTTAAAGGCTAGCGATAGTTAGAGAGAGAGAGTTTGTATTGCCTTAGCTCCGTAGACGCGAGGACCATGGTAGGCGAGAACACGCTCGCCCTCCGTAAAGAGCCTGCCGTCGTTGGAAGGCGATGCGCCACCGCTGGCAGTGTCTCCGTCACTCGCCGTATCTTCCTTCGACGAGCTTCCCATTGCCACCGAGAGCGAGAGAGGCACCAGATCTCACTCACATCACAGTGGGGGCCGTACACGTCTTTGATATGAATGAATATCTACGTCCCTGAAACTGCCCGCTGATTCCACGAGACTAGGGGTGTATGTTGTAATTACGTAACTTTTCAATTGCGTCCCTTAACTTTCCAAAAGGTTCAATTAAATCTCTTAACCTTTTTAAAAATCTTTATTTTGAATCAGCGCCAGTTTCAGTTTTTTTTTTTAAAATTGAAAATAATTCTATGATCCATTTGAATTTGAAGTACATTTGTGTACATTAATGTTTTATTATTACATTCAAATCATATTTGACCAAAACATAAGTTATTATCACATTGTACATTATGAATCAAACGACTAAGAAACTATTGATAGGAAAAAGGAATGAGACATTTAATTCTTGATTTTTCCCATTCTTCTTTCTTCATATATGTAACAAAATAAAATTGTAACAAAAAAATGAAATAATTTTTTGGACCTAGACACGGCAACGTGTACTTAAAATTAGCCCGGTTTGAGCTAATGATTTGATTATTAGTGACCGGGTCCGCTTGGGCTTGGACCGGAGTGCTTATCAAATCGAGACATGTCGCTCCGGTTTACGAAGTTATGACCCTTGCCTCCTGGACTTGGACCTGAGCCTTTGATCGAACCAAGTGATAACCCATCGAAGAAACCAGCCACGAGTTTTTTCTCTTCCGTCATTGTTAGACCAAGTGGGCGAGTCTCAACAAAAACGGAACCGATCAACATGAAGAACAGAATGGAACTTACAACACCTTTGCTCATCATTATAGTTTAGTTAAGTTCTTTTCCCTCTCTTTTACCAGATAATGAAATTTGCGTGAGTGTTTTGTGGATGGAGCAGTCAGTTATATAGTAATGTTCAAGGAGATGCAAAGTTTGAATTGTTATTCACTTATTCTTGACTATGTTTTGAATTCAAAAGAACGTGATCACTGAAACTAGGCTGTTTCCTGGAAAATACCAATTGGTTTATAAGTATTTTTTTTTTTTGTATAGAAAAAACTAAGCCATCAATGAGGAGATGATAAGAAGCATAAAACAAATTTAATTTCATCATAAGTTTGAAGACTTGACCGAACATAGTTTTTGATTGTTTGCAGCAGACGGCAGCTAAGTTTCTACGTAGACTTTGAAGTTGTGCACCAAATATAGTTTGAATTCCAAACTTGGGAAAGTCACACATGTTGGTAGCCGGCTTGGTTGTTGGTTACAGAAAACACAATTAAGCAAAGTGTTTGACCTTCAGAAGCATTGACTATTAGCTAATTTGACTATTAAAACGATGTAGTTGCTTAATTTCTCTTTTATAATATTGTTAGATACACCAGAACCTAATAATCAATGCTTATAAATTTCAAACACGTTGCTGCTATTTTTCTGGCACGACCAATAAATAGTTCTTCTCACGTGATTCTCCTTTCAAAAACATTTAACAACCACACTTTACTGAAATTTCAACATCTAGACAGTAGACTTATGATTTTTGTTAGGTAAAAAAATTATTTCTATGAAAAGTCAACTCATGCTGCTATATGTTGTTGAATTACGACCGTAGTTATTAGTTACAATACAAATATACGATGTATTTTCTTCATTTTATCACATTTCATCACTGAGTTTTTTCTTGGAAAAAAAGATGAACTCTATTATAAAGTGATTTCATCACTGAGTTGTAGTAAACAATTTTTTTTTAAATAGATGTTGATTTAGTGTTGAGGATACATTATTGATGGCTGCCACATTTTTAGTAATAGTTTATGAGTATTTCTTTAGCAAGATTCTCAACATAAATATCTAAAAATGAAATATTATTATGATGAATAAATATTTTAATGCTAAAAACGTATGCAAAAGTATTTAATTTTTTTATTTAGAATACTTTTAGTAAAAATGTAAAATATTTGATACATTTAGCTCTTAGAATATTTTTTTTGTCATCTACAATAATTTATTTTTATTTTATGTTAAAATACTTGAGTATATTGTAATGGAAATACTCTAGGTAGTATAACATCATCTCAAGTTGTTCCTTTTTAAAACAAATTTGTTCCTTTATTTCTGGAGTTAAGAGTAACACAAATAAACCAATTTGCATAGCATCAGGAAATTTTGTTTCCCCATACTAATATGAGGCGGCGAAATCACTAATCACTATAATTCAAATTATTAAATAATTTATAGGCAAATTACTTAGAATCCGGTTAACGGTTTCCTCTCTTGGAATAAGGTGAAAGTAATTAATCAAGTTTAATTGGGTTGTCCAAAATAATATAGTTTAGAGGTGGCGGAAGACCACACACGAATATAATAAGGAAAAAATGTTAACTATATATAGTTCGGACATGGTAGTCCATTAATATTGGAATCAAATTCTTCATTTAACAAATCCATTATCTAGATTCTAGTCTTTTTATTCCGTCCAATTACACGAAATAAATATAAAGAGTTCTTGAAACAATGTACATTCTAAAAAGAATTTCAATTAGCATCTTAATTTACTTGAATTTCAATTAGCATCTTGATATACTTGATCAAACTATAAATTAAACTAGTATTGCTGGAGATGTAACTTTATATAATATTTATGGATGTACATGTACTAAAGTCGTTTAGATGTGGTTAATGAATAGGGTATTTTGATCACCACAGTAAGAAAACATGTGAGGTTATAATACGTGTCTCAAATCTTCTTTTGAGAAAGGGTAACGTGTCTCAAATCTTGATAACGATAGTTTACACCATGGTTCGTCCATTCTCACGATATTCATATTTGACCACTAAGACATCCACATAATGACTACAAGTTTCGAAGTTAAGTTGATACAGGATTTAATTTTTGGTTCTACAAACTTTGATTATAAAAAAAAAGATTCGAAGATGCAAGATTGATAGTGAAATAAAATTGAGGGTACATGTGGGCGAGTGACGTTTAAAAACAAAAACAAAAAGAGAAAGAATATAAATAGATGCTTAGTTACTCTCATGACAACTATGAAGCAAAGTTAGAGTCCGTCCATACAAGTATTTCGTGTTATCGCCATTCTTTCCTCACGCCCACGAGCCACGATGACAATTATGTTTTGTTCCTTTTTTTATTTATAGATTTGTATTCTGTATTTTTCACTGAATTCTTGCGTCTTATTTTGAGAAAATTATATTTCAAACATTAGGTAAACCGTAAACTATAACTCATGTTTGTCTGAAAATTTAAATGTTTATTTTGCAAATATAAATATAAAGATGCAAAGTTTTGATGTAGCATAAAACAAGGGAAGCACTCTTCTATGGAAAAACAAAGTCTCCAGGATTCGTATGGTCAAATATATTCCGATCAAATTATTCGCGAAAGCGAGATACAAAATACGTACTTTACCTCCTCCTACGTCACATCTACGCATTCGTGCCCTACCTTCAGAAGTATTCTTCCAATTTTCTGAAGTTCCAAAATGAGACACCGATGATTCACGACCGTAGATTTAAATGATCACCTAAACGTTAATTATTTTATTAATGAATCTTTGCTCAAATTTATCTACAGTAATTTTGTTCATAGTGAATTATATCAATTAATGATATGAAATGAAATAGTCGTATAAGACTATAAGTCTAGTAGTTTCATTTTGTTCACTCTATACACATTTGGCTATTGCTATATATGCATGGTAAGTCGGTGATTACTAACCTCTTTGTCGGTATAAATGTTTAGATCATGAAACCATGTTATCCACAAGAATGATAGTAGTTTTCTTGCCTAACTCCACTAACCAAAGCTAATAATTGTATTGTTACCAACTTCTTTTTTTTTTTTTTGAACAACTATTGTTACCAACTACTAGTTGAATTTTGATTCACTTGAATCTTGTGTATACTACTTATTAATCAGTAAACAAATCTTATCTTATTTAATATTATTGACATCGAACCAAATCGCACAAGTTGGAATTCTGACCTAATTTCATATTCACATCCTAAGGCAAAAAAATATATAGAAAAGCCGAATTTTAACAGTACCAGGGCTAATAATTTATAATTTCTGTATCAATTACAGGAATATAGTTTGCTGGTAAAAAACAATTAGCACTTTTTGAAAAGGCCATTTCCAAGGAAGCTAGAGACCGTCCTTTTTAACTAATGCACCTGCACCATCCCCTTATATCACGGTTTTAGTTCTACATTACTCCTTTTTATATTCTCTAACCAATAACAACAATAAAATTAACATTATTTTATATCCAATATAAGCTCCTATCCTTCTTCCTCTCCATCCTTTTCCATCTACCTTTGAATCTTTTCATACGTCTATATAAACCTTTACTTCCTCCTCTGCTACTCCTTTTCTATCAATCACCAAAACACATTCATTGGCTTAAACCCTAAACCCCAAGCACCTGAGCTACCACAAACCAAAAATGAGACCCTTTGGCTTGGTCTTTACGGTCATGTTCTTGGTCTCAGCCTTTTCAGAATCAAGAACCGCGGACTGTAGAGTTCTCCTTGGTGGCTCATCAGAGGAAATTAGTCAATCTAAGAATCATGTTGTCGAAGATTTTCGAAGTAAAGAGTTGTTAGGGGTCGTGGTACGTGGTTATAAAAGGTTACGATTGCTCTCTTCAGCTGGAGAGAGGATGCACACAATGGCTTCTGGACCGAGCAGGAGAGGTGCTGGTCACTAAAAGACTATTTACTCACTTACATTATTTTCTTATACATCAGTATTTATTTAGCTCAGGTTATAGTAAAGGATTTTTCATTTGTTACAGATCATTATATTTATTCAGTCACCAATGTAAAGTCTAGAAGGGAGAAATTCATTTGATCATGATACAATAGTCGGTTTCCTTCTCAAAAACATCCATATATAGTACGTGCCAATAAATTATTTTTATTTTTGACTAGTAATAGTTTTGAGATCGACGTTATCGTGTAAATTCTACATGAATCGGTTATATATATTCAGGAGATGTTGGTCATTATGGTGCAATACAAATGAGTAATGACACAACTACATGATTATCTTATAAAGCTTTAACATGAAAGTACGATCATTTCATAAGGAAAACAATGATTATTTCATGTTTTACTACATAGTTAAAATTGCTCGCAATTCACGATTCAAATCTTGAATGCAAACAATTTTTCATTGTTCGAAGTGTTGGCCTTTGGGGTATTAAAAGGGACACTTTGTTTACTGTCCTGTGGGAGCCGGAAATGGGAAGCTTCACGCTTCATATACTATATAGGGCCCAATGTCGACCATTGTTAAATTGCCATCCAGCTCTTGAAATTCGTATTCCCTACAAAATCTGATAATTTACGAAATTACTTTGTAAAAAGATAATCGAATAAAAGAAAAATATATAAAAATATTTATTTTAATATATTGCTTTGGAAAAATTTGACAAAACATTAAAGTTCTGACATGTAATTATTATTTTTTGGAACATTAAACAAAAAGGCCCACGCAAAGGCCCATTATAATTTTTCTTTTAACACAACCAAACCAGTGAGTAAAATCTATTATCTCTATCTCTTTTCCAGTTGTAAACCAAAGCAAAAAGAGAGAGAAGGCGACGATGAGTACGATGAAGCCAAGCCGGAGCGACGAGATAGCCGACCCGGATCAACAGATCAAGAACACGAACCAGATCAGAGCTGGTTTCGATTCCTTGGCCCCTAAACGACCCACTAAGCCCACCCGGAGCGAGCCAGGCCCTTTCGGATGTTTCTCTACTCCCGAGCCAACCACTGACCATCCAGAGGCTGACAAGTTCCAAACTCTCCAGTCCCAAACTCATGTTCGGTTTTCTCTACCTCACTACTTTTTTTTTTTTGGGTAAAACTGCCTCACTACTTTTTGCTCTTCACGTAAACTTATCGTCATAATTGAGATCTTGTGGTTAAAAAAAATACAGGGTAATATTCTGCATGAAGGAGGTTCTGCTGCTGTTCAAGATGAGTTCCTGGAGACAGAGTATTACACGAGTCTCACCGCCATTGATAAGCAACATCACACGGTTCTTATTTTTATTTCTCTTTCTTTAAAATTACAGCTGAGAAAATTAACTTTGTAGTAAATGTGGTTATGTTTATGAAACTAGACCGGAAGTGGGTTTATAAATGTGGGGAAGGAAGACGGTGGTGAAGAAGCTGTGATAGCCGCCGCTGCAATCGGAGACGGAGGTGAAAAGGCTATTTACAGAAGCAACCCGGCGACGAACGAGTGGATTCCTGCGGTGGAGGAGGATCTTGGTTCAGAATCTTCGTCTAAACCGAACCGGAGCGAGAATTCTTGAATGGGATCGGATCTTTGAATGTGTGTGTACTTTATCTTCTTCCAGATGTGATGTTTCTTGATGTTATTGTAATAAGATATTATCGAAATAAATTAGTTAAATAAGTTTTTATTATTAAATCTGAAATAATAATTAATAGTGATAAGAGAAACTTTAAAGCTTTCAAAAAATATCTATGATAAGAACGAACTTTCTGTGGACTGTATTAGATGATTTTTCTCTTTCAGACGTCATGTCAACTTCTTCAACTACCACCAATATAATTGAATAGTAAATAAAATATCATCAACTGTATCTTAATGGTTGGTTGTTTTTGTAGTTGAATAATCTTATTACACAAAATAATAATAATCTTATTACAGATAAGTTATGATTTTTGTTTGGAACATTATGATTTTCATATCTTAAAATCTCAAGTTACATATTATTGGATCCTCAAGAGCAACTCGGAAGCCACCTCACGTGGTCTGCATGTGACAACCAATGGTTCAGCCTTGGGCATACTAAGGCCCGGACCTTCAGTCATATCAACCGGACCTCCTGAGCCACTCTCCCATTCAAAACACTGAATCATCGAACCCAACACCAACCCAACCACCCGGTTAGCCAAACCCAACCCGGGACAAACCCGTCTCCCTAAACCAAAGGGCATCATCTTACCATTGTACTGTCCAAGCTGATCTCTATCTTCAAATCTCTCCGGCTTAAACGAGGTCGGATCATCCCACACACTTGGATCTCTGTGTATTGCCCACAAATTAACCAACACGATAGTATCACGTGGAACATCGAACCCACCGATGACACAATCAGAAGAAGAGAAGTGAGGAACCATAAGTGGCGCGACAGGGCATAACCTAAGTGTCTCGGATACAACACAGTTCAAGTAGTTCATGTTCACCAAATCATCTTCTTTTAACAAACGACGATTACTTGATGACGATGGTACGATGTGAGTATCAATGTTTTGTCTCGTTGTCTCAAGCACTTGTGGATGGTTTAATAGATTCGACATTGCCCATTCCACGGTTAAGGCCGATGTATCTGTCCCTCCTATCACCATCATCTGATAATAGAATCCAACATTAAAAATGGGACCATTATTAAATAGTTTTTCACCTATTTTTGTTTGTTTTAAATGTATTTTGTCGTCGTTCCATTGGTTTCTTGTTCTTCAGCAGGGGTTGGAGATAACAATCAAGATTGGTGATCTAGTGTCAACATCAATAGGTTTCGTAATAGATTTTCATGTCTGATATTTCAATTATAATTTCATCATTTGGTTTGGAAGCCGTTGTTAAAGTATTTTGTTTTCATATTAATTGTGGTTTAACCGCGACATATATTAGGATATTCGGAAATTTCAAGAATGTGAAGAATATATTTTCATATAATTATTTGGGGAAGTAGCATTTGTGTATAAGTTAGATTTCGTATATTTTAATAGGGTCTAGAAATACATACCAGAATGAGACCTTTGATGGTAACATCATTGTAGTAATGAGGCTCCTTTTCTTGAGAATCAAGCAAATGAGCAATCATGGTGTTCGTAAACTCCAATCTTCCTTTGTTAGCTCTATGTTCATCCAAAAACCCTTGTAACAAACTATCCATCTTTTCTCCAACCTTCTTTGCTCTCTTGATGTAATCTTTATAGTCATACCACTGTAGAGCCGGCAAAAAATCGGCTGGATTGCCCGCCGAAGAGAGCTCTAGAATCTCCGCAACTAGCTCCTGGAACTCCAAGCTTATCTTCTCTTTTCCACCTTCATCTTCCTCGCAGAATCTCTTTCCAGTCATCATTCTCATTATAACGTTTAGGGTAAGACCCGTTAGTAACGTTCGCAACTCCACCTGAATAATAATATGGTCTTGTTACGGTTTGATATGGTTTGGTTATCTTTAACCGGATACAAAATCAAAACTGATCAAGTTTTCTTTTCTTGGTCTGAATATGTATAATAGGAAAGAAAACGTTCCGTCGTAGGTTCTCCAACTACTAAATCAGGATAATTTATTTCAACTAGATTTCTATTCGTGCAATCAAAAATTAACACCGACAGATTTAGAGCTGAATTCAGCAATGACTGCATTTTGTAATTCAACTATAACATATTGTTTTTATTAATATTTTATCAATACAGAATTTAACTACAAAAATGCTTCTATGTCAACATTTTACTATTTGAAACTGTCAATAATTTATAAGAAAATAATAAACTGTAAACTGTAAAGTAGTAGTTATAGCTAAAAACGACGTGAAAATATATGATAAAATGTTTTTTTTTTAACTTAATGTATGATAATATGTTATATATGATATATTTATTAAGTTTTAACATATTATCATATAATATGTTAAAACTTAATAAATGGATTTTATTCGTTTTTCGTATTATGGAAGTATATAATATAATACAAATTTTTGCGAACCAATCAATATGATTGATTATCTATGAGTTTGATATTCATCAAGATGAGATATTTGGACCTACTTTAGCTGGACGTTGGACGGATAAACCGTAAAGCTTTTGTAGAAGCCTCTTGACTTCGTCTTGTCGGATTTCTGCTGAGCCGTTGAGTCGATGCGTTGAAAAGACTTCCAAGGCGGTGATACGGCGGAGGTTTCGCCAGTGGTCCCCGTAAGGAGCCGTAACCATGGAAGTGTAGTCATAAGCCACGTACTTGCCCATGGTGAAATGAGGCCGGTTCGCTAAAACTATATCGTTTTTCGTTAAAAAACATTCTTCGGCTGCGGCTGGAGACGACACGATAACGGCGAGGCGAGAGCCTAGGCGGAGAGAGAATACGGGGCCGAGGGAGTGCGAGAGACGGAGGAGAGTGCGGTGAAGCAACGGCTGTTTGAGGAGGTGAAGGTGACCAATAATCGGAAAACAGACACGTGGCGACGGCGGAAGGTTTTTGTTGGAACGGTAGAGTCGGAGTAACAACTTGGTGATGAGAATAGTAATTAGAATGATGGGAATAAGTAAACTATAATCCATGACTTTTCTCGTCTTCTTCTTTTTCTTTTTTTTCTTTCTCTAGCTTTGTGTCTATTCCATCATTATATACCCATTTTTCAACCCTACTTGCAAGTAAAGTAACAAAAGTAATACTCCAAGTTGTTAATTAATTACCGTTTATCTGCACATGCACTGGCTACATTAGAGTTATTTACCAAATAAAAACCTTATTAAACAATCTTTTGACAAATAGAAATCGATCGATTTGACATCAAGAGTGTCAAGGTTGATGGCTCGAGGGATTTTCTAACAAAGAATGACCGGAAATTAACAAAAAAAAAGATCAAGGATATTTTAATGGTGTTTTGAGAAATATTATTTTATGATACCATTTCTCAAAATATTAATAAGAAAAAATGTTTTAAATATAATTTATATAATTAGTTTATTAAATTAACTAAATTATCATTTTATAAATTGAGTTACACACGTTAAAAACTATTTCTATCCACAGATACCTTATAAACAAAAATAAACAATTCTATAATTTCCTTAAAAAGTCCTTATAAACATTCTCTATTATTTGATCAAACGAGCGTTTATAAATGTATATTTTTATAAATGATCTTACAAGTATGTAAAAATACATGCAAAGAAGAAATATTATTAGTTTTGAAAGCATACAGCACTAATAATAAATCTTTATATAGTATAGATATTGGAGACGACGCAATCTATCTATTATCGTAATCTGATAATGATATGCTAATTTTTCTATTTATTATGATGATCTGATAATACTGAGCAAACGTCAAAAATTAAATCCAGATAATGACGACCTTAACCACGTCTCTTTCATCTTATCAATCCAGAAAATTATGTTGTAAAGTTCTCTCTAAATTCGAAATTCTTAAAATTCTATTATTTTCTTCGTGTGGATATCGTGACATCCAAACTGCTAGACAAACGCTATCATGCTTATACAATATACGTTTTTAATATGTTTACCAAAAAAAAAAAATATATACGTTTTTAATATATGGGAAGAGTGGAAGACCTAGGCGACTTTCATAATTTATTATATTATACGTTTTTTTATTATCTTTCCACGATCGTGACCTTGTTTTTATGGAAGTGAAACAACCCATCATTATGAGGGAAGGAATTCTATATCAGACTTTAACATATTTAAGAGGTGCAACTGTGCAAGTCTTTCACCAACAAAATATGAAATGCAAGTCAATCTAACGACTGTTATTTAATTGTGAATTAAAAGTCATATATATTTTTCGATAAAGTTACAATTTGTTTTCTGTAAATAAAAAGAATTAAAAGTCCCTAATTCTTAATAATAAATACGTGTTAGCTAAACATAATCGTTGTATATGCATAACTTATGAACATATGCAAATAATGAATTATTATCTAAGCCTGTTTTAGCTTAGCAAGTCGACAAAGTTTTTTTTTTTTGTGTAAACTCTAATTTTCGTTCATAAACTTAAATTGGGTTCAAAGCTGAAAGGTCTGCTTTGCAATAGCATGAGCCCTAACATTGTTTTCTCCGATAAATATTGGATTTTGTATTTTTGTTATGAAAAATCACTAGGGAAAGTTGTAAATGAGATTTGACTAAAAAATTTGGTTTCGCAACTTACTTCACGGAAAAATTGTATTCTAGTAAATTCTAAAGTAACGACGCAATCACATTTAAGTATATACAAAAAACAAGAAACTAAGAACCTAACTAAGTTTCTCAGCATCAGATTTCATATCATATTATATTAAACTATTACCACATTGCAATATTAACAACATAAATACATTACATACCATAGAAACATTTGAGAACTCTAATTCACAAGAAGAAGTTTTCCGGGAATTACACGGGCTTTGCACATGGCTCGCAATGGAACCTCTTTAGGCATCGTGACTCCTTTCCCTTCCTCCCTTCATATCTATTTGTTCGACACCAATACCCATTCGAAAATTGTACCAACGACACAAGAGCCAAACCCGCTAACTGATGAGAAAGCCCAGCTCCAGTACAAGCCTATCTTCCCATTGACTAGCACAGCTATATAATATAGTCTCAAACTAATGTGTGACTGGGATTCGGTAATTTTTGTAACATTTATAATTATATCTGTGATAGCTTGAGATTGACTACGTTATATTGATACGTCGATATTAATAAGATTTTAAAAGTTCAGCAAAATGTTAACATATAAATTAAAATGGTCACTTAAACAAATATTTTTTGATATATAAAAATAGAAAATAACGGCAAATCTTTTGAAGACAAACATTATATCAGTTTACCAACAATGGGACGTGATTTGCACATGGTTCGCAACGGCACTAGCTTAGGCAACGTTACTCCTTTGTCTTCGGTCATGTCCACAAGTTCCTCACCAACCCTTTCCCACTCGAAGCATTGAACCAAAGTTGCAAGAACCAAGCTCACTAACCGTTGAGCAAGTCCAGCTCCAGGACAAGCTCTTCGTCCCATCCCAAATGGCAATAGCTTCTCAGCCTCTCCTTCTTTTTCAAATCTCTCCGGCTTGAATAGCTCCGGATCTTCCCATAACATTGGATCTCTATGCATAGCCCACACGTTAGTCAACACCATCGTACCACGTGGGACATCGTATCCCGCCACTTTACAATCATCAGAGGACACGTGAGGTAGTAGTAGCGGAACCGCAGGATACAAACGTAGTGTTTCCGACACAATGTTTTGGAGATAAGGGAGATTGGCTATGTCCGGTTCGTCTACTAACCGGCCAAAACCGATCTTGTCATCTATTTCAGCTCTCGCTTTTTTTAGTACTTCTGGATGGTTCAATAAATTTGACAAGGCCCATTCGAGTGTCACCGCTGAGGTATCTGTCCCTCCAATTGTCAGAGTCTGCGCATATTGGTTATTAATAAACTCTATTGTATTTATATAATAACTACTTATCGATAAGTACTTACGAGTATGAGTCCTTTGATGATGTCATCCGTATAGTAATCCGGTTGTGTTTCTTGGAGAGAAAGCAAGCGGTCGATCATAGTTTCACCTTTTTCTTTATCTGCACGTTTCTCGTCGACAATTCTTTGTAAAAACGCATCAAACCGATTCCCCAAGTTCTTTATTCGCTTTTCATAATTGGTGAACCAACGAACAATCGAAAGATAATCAGCTGGGTTACCAGCACCGGCGCTGGTCACCACCTCGGACACAAGTTGCCTCACGAACTTAGCTTCATCGTTTTCTTCACCGTAGTATCGCTTCCCGGCCGCCATTCTGATGATGTTGTTGGATGCCAAATTGGCTAATAGTGATTTCATCTCCACCTCCACAAAACCCTGGGAGTACCAATATAAACAAGAGTAAACGATACTAGGAAACTAACAAGTATACTTAATTATTCTGTTTTGTTTGCGTTAACATGTTTAAAAAAAGATTAACAAAAATATGGTTGTGTTTATTTTGGACTGAAACCAAATATTTAACCAACTGAATACGATCAGACCTAAATACAAATTATTATATATGTTGGATTCAAGTTTGAGTTATGTTCCTTTTTTGTCGGCAAGTTTTATGCTCGCTGGCATATATATATATTTATTTATGAGGTGTATTTAATTTAAAATTTGAAGAGATTTTATTTTTAGTGAGCTTTTAGATGATTTAAAAGAGATTAAAATAATTTTTGTTAAACCATTTTAGAATATCATCTAAAATCATGAGATTTGAGTTTTATTTTTTTTTTTAACAAAGAAACCCCACCCAAACATTCTAAAATCACTTTAAAACTTTAAAATCCACAACTTAAAATATTTTCAATAACATTAGATTTTAATGTACTTTATAAAATATCAAGTTCAAAAATACTAGATTTTAAATAAATTTTTAAAATTTATGTTTGAATAAAAGTGATTTGTCATTTTATACAAATCACCTAAAATTCTCAATTGAATACATCTCCATTAGTCATAGTGTGAGTTTGGCTCTTCTTTAGAAGTATGATAAGTTAACACACTTACCAATCTTTCACCAAATACTTTCGATTTTTTTCTAATAAGAGTCAAACTTCATTTACTTATTTGGTTTGGCGAGAGAGAGTCACCACATTGCGGTTGCACGATCCTAACATAAGCCGAGTACAAAATAAATTCGGCCAAAATCATTTGATCAATGTAAACATGTTTAAAACATGTATTTTGAGCCTAAAAGGCTTTTAATTTGTTTTCTGGTTTCAGCTGAAACAACTAAACTTTTAATAACTGAAAATATTCAGGATAACGTAAAACTAAAAAAATTTACATACCTCTAACTATATAGCATAGTTTTTAAAAATATTTCATCATGCGAAAAGCACGGATCACTATCTAATATAATAATAGTATAAAGGGTGGTGGGATTATATATATACACACCAGCCTTGGGAAAAACTTACTTTCTCACTAAACTAAGCACATCGATTATGTAAATGATTCTCGAGTTAGTGGGAATAATAGACTACAAAACAATTTTTAATGAATTTCTTTTATTAAAGTATTAATCTAGTAAACAAATCGAAGAGAACATGAAAAAGAATGTGTATTTTTGGAACTTTTTTGAATTACATAATTTAAGTTTATTAAAAATATTTATACTATTTAAATGGTTGACACACTTTTTTGATTATCTGTTTCTTATTTATAGCAAAAATTTGTAGAAGAAAAAAATGTAGTTAGTAAAGGATAAAATCAAAACAATGTAAAGAAAAATGTCATGAGAAGAGCGTACGTGTAAGGAGTCTCGAGAAAGACGTGAGATGAGGCGTTGGATCTCGTCCTTACGGATATATAAAAACGCATTAAGTCTCTGAGTCGAGAAAAGCTCTACGGCCGCTATGCGTCGGAGATTCCTCCAGTGGTCGCCGTAAGATGCCGCGATTAAATGGGTGGCGTTGTAGCCGACATATTTGCTCACGATGAACTTGGGACGATTTGCAAGAACGACGTCGTTACCAGTGAAACACTCTTCAGCCATGGAACGTGAGGAGATGACATAAACAAGGCGGTTTCCAAGCCGTAGCTGGAAGATTGGAGCATTTCCTATGGATTTAGAGAGCGAACGGAATGAGCGGTGGAGCGGTGGCTTGAGAAGGTGGAGGTGGCCTATTAACGGCAAAGAGATCGCCGGAGACGGAGGCAGGTTAAGTTTTCGTTTGGATCTTGTGAGCAAGATTTTGGTGGAGATAAAAAGAAAGAGAGAAGAGAGGATAAGGATTAGTGCAAAGTCCATTTTTCGTTCTTCTTTCTCTTTTTTTTTCTAAGTCTTTCTTTAGTCTTTGACACTTTGTTGTTAAATGTGACCTAGTTCTCCGTTCGCGTCAGGCAACGAAAACCATATAATATGTGATTATATTCTCTTTCTTTCTTTTTCCGGTTCAATAGAGCTCTAACGGAACAGGAAGAAGTTACTCAGATAATTGATACAGCTTGGAACGCTAGGCCACTAGATAATGTGATAGCAAAGTTGAATGCTTGTAGAAGAAGTATCATTCAGTGGGCAAAGGAGAAACAGGAACAGAGTACTGCTATCATCAAACGCAACCAACAAGCGCTGGAAGAGGCCTTATCAAGTGCAACTCCTGATACCATTCTCATCGGAACCATAAACGAAGAGCTACGACGGGCTTACCTGGCTGAAGAACAATTCTGGCAGCAACGTAGTCGTATCCAGTGGCTCAAGCAGGGAGACAGGAACACTGGCTTCTTCCACGCAGCGACAAGAACCAGAAGGATTATCAACTCCATTCCAGTACTAGAAGATGATCAGGGCGGTGCAGTTTATGAGGAGTGTGATATTGCTAGAGTAATTGCTAACTACTTCACCCGCATTTTCACAGCAAATGGCAACACCTCCTTTGCTCAAATTCAAGGACTACTTTCACATAAAGTTACTCCTGAGATGAACGCAACTTTGACTGCAATTCCGAGTGATTCGGAAATTCTAGAGGCTGTGAAATCCATTAATGGGAACAAGGCCCCGGGACCAGATGGTTTCTCGGCGACCTTCTACCAATCATATTGGCATATTGTGAGTGAGGATGTGATAAGGGATGTGCGGGAGTTCTTCACCTCAAATCACCTACACCCGCAGCAGAATGAGACTCACATTAGGCTTATTCCGAAGGTGACAGGAGCTCGTTCAGTCGCTGAGTATAGACCATTAGCGTTGTGCAATACACACTATAAGATCATCGCAAAGATACTCACCAGAAGACTCAAGCCACTACTGCCAATGCTTATATCCAACACTCAATCAGCATTCGTGGCGGGACGTGCAATCACAGATAACGTCCTCATCACGCACGAGACACTACATTTCTTGCGAACCTCAGAGGCAAAGAAGAGATGCTCCATGGCTGTGAAAACAGACATGAGCAAGGCATATGATAGGATCGAGTGGAGTTTTGTGAAAGAAGTACTTACTATGCTCGGGTTCGACACTGTGTGGATATCATGGATTATGATATGTATAGAGACAGTGTCTTATACATTTCTCATAAACGGAGCCCCACAGGGTTTTGTCAAACCATCTCGCGGGCTACGCCAAGGGGATCCTCTATCACCGTATATCTTCATTCTTTGCACTGAAGTACTCTCAGCACTATGGAGTAGAGGACAAGAGGATGGGTCGCTCCCAGGAGTTCGAGTTGCACGCGGTTGCCCACCAATTAACCACCTCCTTTTTGCTGACGATACCATGTTTTTCTGCAAATCAAAACCGTCGTGTATTTTGGCATTGATGAAGATCCTATCTATCTATGAAGAGGCGTCGGGTCAGAAGATAAATCCACACAAATCAGCCATTACTTTTTCCGCGAAAACACCGGTGGCTGTACGAGACCGAGTGAAACAAACGATGGAGATTTATTTGGAGGGAGGAATTGGCAAATATCTCGGCTTGCCTGAACAGTTTGGACGACGGAAAAGGGATATTTTTGCTTCTATCCTCGATAGGATTAGGCAAAAAGCCCACAGCTGGACGGCCAGGTTCCTCTCCGGAGCCGGTAAACAAGTTATGCTCAAGTCAGTGCTAGCAGTGATGCCATGCTATGCTATGTCTTGCTTCAAACTTCCTATCTCCTTATGTAAGCAAATCCAATCGATTCTCACTCGCTTCTGGTGGGATGTAAATCCAGATAAGAAAAAGATGTGTTGGATAGCTTGGGATTCTATGGCACAACCGAAATATGCGGGAGGTCTTGGATTCAGAGATATTGAAACTTTCAATGATTCTTTGCTTGCAAAGATAGGATGGCGATTAATAAAGGACCCGCAATCACTCCTGGCCCAAGTACTGTTGGGAAAGTACTCCCGGAATCAGTCGTTCATGAACTGCCCAGTTCCAATCACAGCATCCCATGGATGGAAAAGCATTCTTGCTGGCAGAGAAATTCTGAGGAAGGGACTAAGCTGGGTGGTGGGAGATCGAGAGTCAATCAGGGCCTGGAGCGACCCATGGCTCTCCTTTGATGCTCCTCTCCAACCAATGGGACCGCCATCTCAGGCAGACCAAGCTCTAAAGGTTAAAGACCTCCTCTGCCCTCTCACTAATAAATGGAATGTGGAGAAAATTAGAAGCATCTTCCCTCAGTATGAGGACTCTATTTTGCGTATAAAGACCAGCTCAACACCAGTGCAGGATACTATGGTCTGGTTGAAAGAAAAGTCTGGAGTATACTCCACAAAAACGGGATATGGCTTGGCCATGACGTCAACCAAGACAATGGAGGAATTGAATGATCCCGTGCACTGGCTGCGAGATATTTGGAACGTTAAGACAAGTCCAAAACTAAAA
This sequence comes from Brassica napus, assembly GCF_020379485.1. Lineage (NCBI taxonomy): Eukaryota > Viridiplantae > Streptophyta > Magnoliopsida > Brassicales > Brassicaceae > Brassica > Brassica napus. The sequence continues at coordinate 893,563 of NC_063434.1, read as the reverse complement.
GATTTTCTATGGCGGGTTATCAGGAAAGCTATACCAGTCAGCTCCAATTTAGAAAGAAGAGGAGTCCCAAGTTTTAACTGCAAAAAGTGTGGAGCACATGAAGAGGACTTACACGTCTTCCTCACCTGTCCACTAGCGGAGGAAGTCTGGAACCTAAGCCCGATCGCTCGCAGACCTGTGAGTTCCACACCATCAATGGCAGAACTGCTTAAACAAGGTAATACTTATACTCCTCTGCCACCAACGGGACTATCTGCACCGCTATGGCCTTGGATTATTTGGAACCTGTGGAAGTCTCGAAACAAATTGGTGTTTGAAAATAAAACCTACACAGCACAAGAGATAGTTCTTAAGAGTATAACTGATGCAAAAGAGTGGAGTGAAGCGCAAGCAAGCCAGAAGGACACATCTCAGCACACCTCTACTCACACTGGCTCCCTATCTCGGTCCAGCTACCCCCCTCCCACAAACCTGACAGGTATGCTTGTATGCAATGTTGATGCAGCGTGGAACTCAGTATCCGGAAATTGTGGCATAGGTGGGGTTTTCTCAGGCTATAATGCTTCGAACCTTCCAACGCTTTCGGAAGCTCATAGCCATGTATCTTCAGCTTTAATGGCGGAAGCCTTAGCTATCCATCGGGCAGTCGCCCTTGCGGTTTATTCAAACGTCTGATCCCTGGCAGTTCTCTCCGACTCTCTCTCTCTGGTTAAGCTCTTGAAGAGGGGAGGGACTCAACCTGAACTGTTCGGTATCATGTTTGATATCTATCACTTTATGTCTTTCTTTGATGCAATTTCCTTCAGTTTCATATCTAGGAACTTTAATTCAGATGCTGATTTGGTGGCAAAATCAGCTCTGTCTATGTCTGTAATGAACTCCATTCATGGAGTGTAAACCCTTTTAGTAATGCAAGTCTGTTCGTTCAAAAAAAAAAATTCTCTTTCTTTCTTTTTATGTAATCGAGATTCATTGCCGGTGACGTGCTAGAGACTTGTTGGTTTTCTCACTATTGTAATTTGTAAATGTTGTGTTTGCAGGTGATAGTACTTTTGGTATTTTTTAATAAAAAACGTGATCAACTGTTTCATACCACACACATAAAATCAAGAGGTTATTTGTGAAATAACAGAAAAAAAACTAAAATTAACTTTTTAAAAAGAGAGTAGAGAGAGATAGGAAGAGAAAATGAAATTTTAGTCATTTTGTGAATTTTATTTTTTTCTTAGTCACTAGATGCAATTTTCCTAAATCAAACCTGAGTTTTGTCGGTGCATACAGAAATAATCATCTTACACTTAATATACATGTATTACTAATTCAAAGACTATCTGTTATTGTTTATATTCTTAAAATGTTTAAAATAAATATTAAATTATTTATATATGAAAATATATCATCAGAATATATATACAAATTATTGCGTTAAAATAAAAACTCTCATGTATAATAAATATTTTAAAAGTTTTTATACACAACATTCATTATTAATAAATACTTTGAAAATAATTTCAATTCGTCTTTTTGATTTTACAAAATTAACTTTTAACTTGATTAATATTTAATTATGCATGTTTTTGTTTCTATTATTATTTTTTGAATAAAAACACAATATATATAGAAATCATCTTACTATTTTAAAATATACTTTTCTTTATGGCTAATTTTTATATTATATTAATTTTTGTTCAATTATCTAACCTAATAAACTTGAAATTTGTTTTTAATTTTTGGCTACTTTTATTATATTAATTTATAATAAATAATCAATAACCTAATCTAATAAATAAATCTAGTTATCTATTAAGGAGAGTCAGTATTGATTTTAACCGATTTAATTTTTAATGTGAGAGATTAGAGCCAAAAAATCACTTTGCAAGTCATATAAAATATAAATTTATCATGTAGACTTTGGCTGTAACTGGAAATTTAATTTAGGAATGTATGGAATAAATGGAATTGGAATCAGTGGAATAACATGGAATGGAATAGTGATAATTTTTGAAATTAAAGGAATGATATATGTATTTGTTTTTTAATTATATTAAAATTATTTCATTCTATTCATTCTTTTCATTCCTCTTTTTTTTATCATGAATGATTTTTAACTTGATTCTTTTTTTTTCTTATTCATCCCACAAAAATACGTGGAATCAAAATTTTTGTTTTTTCCACTTAACTGGTAATTTTTTTTAGAATATCCATGAATGACTAATTTCACATAATTCATTCATAAAAAAAGCATTCCAGATATAAAGTATTAATTGCATAAATTCACAACAACAATAAAGTTTATGAACGATTTTTTTTTTCAAAAAAAAAAATTAGGGATGATATGTCCATCAAACATATACTACTTTAAAAAAGGTAAAGTCAAGCGGACTCGTGGAGGATTTTACCAACCAAGGTCGTACGTGCTGTACACATGGCTACCAGAGGTCTAGCTTTAGGCATTGTGGCACCTCCAGCTTCAGTCATATCCACCTCTTCTTCTCCAATCCTCTCCCATTCAAAACATTGAATTAATGACGCCAGAGTCAAGCTCACCAGCCGTTGCGCTAGTCCTGATCCAGGACACGCCCTTCTTCCTAACCCGAACGTCATTAGCTTATGAGCCTCCCCTTCTTTCTCGAACCTCTCTGGCTTGAAAGTCTCGGGATCATCCCATAGCTGAGGATCTCTGTGCATAGCCCACAGATTCACCAATAATGTTGTGCCTTGTGGCATATCATACCCTCCTACTTTACAGTCTTCCGATGCGACGTGAGGCACCATCAAAGGTCCCGCAGGGTATAGACGTAATGTTTCAGACACAATGTTCTGAAGACAGGGAAGGTTTGAGATGTCTGATTCCTCCACAAGCCTGTCTAAACCAATTTTACAATCGATTTCTTCTCTCGCCTTTCTTAATTTCTCTGGATGGTTTAATAAGCTCGACAATGCCCATTCCAATGTTACCGCTGATGTATCAGTCCCCGCCAGTATCAAAGACTACACGTTACACTCGCGGTTACTTACAAGCATTCAGTATGACATACCCAACTTTTATTTTATTTTATTTTTATTTTTCTGTAATAACATAAACAAATTAAATGACGTTCTATAACTTACGAGTATGGTTCCTTTGATGGTACGGTCCGTGTAGTACCCAGGTTGTGTTTCTTGCAGAGAAAGCAAGTGATCGATCATGGTGTTCCCTTTCTCCTTCGCTGCTCGCCTTTCATCAACCAATCCTTGCAAGAACTCATCAAACCTACCACCGAGCTCTTTAACCCGTTTCTCGAAACCCGTGACCCAACGCAGTATAGGTACATAGTCAGCCGCATTTCCCGCACCAAAAATACTCATCAGGTCCGCGATAAGCTGCCGTACGAGTTTAGCCTCAGAGTTTTCCTCTGAAACATCTCCGTAGTAACGTTTTCCGGCTACCATACGGATGATGTTGTTGAATGTTAAGTCAGAGAACATTGAGTTGATCTCCACCTTGGCAAACTCCTACAAATAATATATATCTACTATTAAACCAATGACACAATTCACATGACTTCACTCAGGTTTTGACTGTTTCTACGTAATCACGAATTTACATTTCAGCTTACTTACAGTAGGAAAAAAAACTAAAACATTAAAAAATTAACATTTTCAAATGTAAAATATTTAGGTATCTCGAAAAATCTTTCTTTAATTACAAAATAATATTGCTCAACTTATTAACAAAAAGAATATTCCACAGATTTATATCCAAAGTTAGCGATACACATTTCCAGAAATAGAATGTTGCCAATATCTACCTTAATTTAATAATTTAAGATTTTCAGGTTAATTCACACTATACAGAATCTGAATGAGTTGTAACCACACTTACGTATGAAGAGTTCCGTGAGAGACGAACTATAAGCCGCCGGACCTCGTCCTGGCGTATAGACAGAAACTTATTAAGCCGGTGAGCCGAGAATATCTCCACGGCGCCTATGCGGCGGAGGTTTCTCCAGTGTTCCCCATACGGAGCTGTGACCATGGTTGTGTGGTCGTATGAGACGTATTTGGAAGCGATTGTGTTTGGTCGGTTCGCGAGTACCACGTCGTTCTTCGTGAAACATTCCTCTGCGATTGAGTGTGAAGAGACAACGAACACTAGTCGGCTGCCGAGACGGAGTGAGAAGATGGGGGCACCGCCTAGAGATTGAGAGATGGAATAGAAAACGCGGTGGAGCGGTGGCTTGAGTAAGCGGAGGTGGCCGATGACTGGAAGCGCGAAAGGTGGACTCGGAGGAAGTTTCGGCTTTCGCTTCTTGGTTCTGTTTGTTACAATGAAGAAGATGAGAGTAAGAACGACGAAGATTAGTGTGAACGTTAGTGTTTGAGCTTCTTCCATGTGTTTGGATGATGCTTCTTGTTTCCACCTAGGACTTGGGATTATTAATGAGGAAGATGTGGCTAAGATTGATGAAGATTAATACACGTGGGTTTTGAAAACGTCACAAACTCTATCTTTCGATTTGAATGACCCATAACGTTATCAATTATCAACATCATTGTCGAGTACAGTGGCGGATCCAGAAATTTTTTGGATCTGGGGCACAAATATTTAAAACAATATATATAATTTAATAACATATTTTTACAAAGATTAAATAATATGTATGATTAATATAAACTACCAAAAGTAAGTTCAAAGTATATAATACATTTAAATTGGTATCCTATAGCATACATAAACTATAACTAAACACAAATGTTAAAATATTTTGGATTTTAATATTTATTTTTAAAATTATTTTAGTTGTTTTGTATTGTTTAAATGTTTTATCCAAGGGTGTTAATTAAATTTGCTAGTAGTGTAAATTAGTGTAAATATATAAAATGAGTTAGATTAGTTGTTGAAACAAAATAGAAAAGAAATAGTTGGTTGAAAAAAACAAACAAAAAATCTACATAAACGTGGTAACAAAGTAATACACGAAGAGATGACATCCATATATTACGTCTAATACTCGATGGAATGAAAAAATAAAATTGAAAGAAAAAAAAAGGAAAAGGTAAAAAAAATAGACGTACAACGGAAGAATCAAACTGTCGCTCTAAAATTTAATGGAGGCAAGCAACTGAGCAAATTAAGTGATAATGTTTAGGTTGGAAACAAATATTATCTAGAATTAATCGGGGGCACGTGACCCCGTAGTCATTAACGTGCATCCGCCCCTGGTCGAGTATTTATTATTTGAGGATATTACGAAAAGTTTTAACAAAAGAAGCGGCCTCGTGGGAGATTTTACAAACAGAGAGCCACGTGCTCTGCACATGGCGTCTATAGGATTGTTTAGGCACATGTGTCTCGTTTGCGATACATATCAATCAAAGCCTGCAACATCGAGGAATCAATCAGTTAACTAGTGGTGCTTTGAAGGAAATCCAGGCCCATTCGTATGTATACACAATAGGCCATTAATATTTGTATTGAATGGGCTCGGCCAACTAATAGATTTTGTTTTATTTTTATCAACCTGTCCACAATAATCAATTTCTTATTCTTCTTATGGCCCATCAACAGGTAAGAAACTGATTATTGTGTTTTTTTGTGTGGTTAAAACGTAATATAGCAACCAGAAGAAAATGTAGCTTATTATATTCGTACATGCTTAGTGTCAAATGCTTGTAATTAATTAAATGGTCCGGTGTAGGTGTAGCTTACTAGATACTGTTTTTAAAAAATTTCATGTCTGCGAATCTTTTGAATTAATTTATGTTGCTCTGAAATATTAGCACAAAATGCACATTGATTTGTATATTAGTATGGGCTCCGCCTACTTTTAAAGATGAATAACTAGTTTATTAAAAATGACTAAACAGTATGTTGTAATATGGCGAGCAGGAGTAAATGTAGCTCATTATATATACTTTTTTAAAAATTAACAAGTATACAAATTGTCTTTGACCAAAACAAAAGCCTACAAACTATGAAAAGAAGAGGGAAGCCTACAATTTACAATACACTACAAAGATTTTGGTAGAGACAGAGAGATCAAAGATAGATTTTGGTCGACACAAAGATCTATATCAAAGAAATTTGACAATACGTAATGGACATAATTAAAGTACTAATCAATAAAATTTGTAATTAAGAAAAATGAAAAAAGAAAACAAGAAGAGAGACAAAACCTAGAGAGGGGTGAAAAGAAAATGAGGGAAAGAGACAAAAGGTGTAAGAAGAAACATATTAATTGTGTCTAAAGACTAAAGATATGTTGTCCCATTGTCCTCCTGGTCCAACTATAGTCATGTGTCGTTCCCGTCAGCTTCTGTTTAAAATTCTTTTTTACTTCTGTTAAATTAGAAGACTACGTGAAATAGATATTATAAAAATCAATAGAAGGGAAGAAAGTTATATATATCCGGGTCCAGTTTCAAGTTTTATTTACCGGATCCAACTATCTAAAACTCCATGGTCTACAAATAAAAACGTGTGGGTTTCATCATAACCATACAATGTAAAGAATATGAGAAAGAATTGAACACTGAAACTGGACGTCTCTCGAAACGAAAGCGACTGAACAGAAGGTGGTTGGTTTGCTACGGCTTATTTTTGTCGTAATACCGCATCCGACTCGATCCTCTTTCTTTTGTGGGTATATAGACATATATAATAACGTATACGTATTGCTTTCTTTAATTTATAATATCCTTACAAGCTCTCTCGTATAGTTTTTATATAGAAAAAGAATATATGGACGTCCCATGAAAAAGCAATCGTCTTTTATCAGTGTTAGATCTCTGTAGACTGTAGAGCGTTTGGAATAAAAGTTAATATGTCACGGACTGATATTAATTTGTCCCCAATTTTTTATTTTTTTTAAACAAAGCGATTGCATTTGTTAATCATGGATTATCTAGATCGTTTTTTAAATTGCATATATATTATAATTCAACCAATAGAATATTAGAGCAGTTTCGTATACGGGAAACATATTCTGATCATCCTTCTTTTGATTGGCATACGAAGTCTTAACCCTTAGAAGATCATTTTATTCAAACATTTGGAAGTTTGAAAACGGATTAATTAATCATTTATAATGACTTGTAGTTCAATGAGTTTGATTAATCAATGTCAGGGGTTGACGTTGTAGATAAGTTTATAGGTGTATGATTACTTACTACTAGGTAGTTTTCAAAATATATCAGCTCTGATATATAGTGAGAACTGCACACAATTCTAATATATTTTTTTGGTAAAAAACAATTCTAATATCTTGAACATGTACTATGTAGAATTTCTCTCAAACTAAGGAAGTTTTAACATTTTAATGGGCTTCAAAATATTAACTAGGAAATAATTTAGTATTTTCTTGGAACAAAGGTTTAATATAATTTGTAATCGTTATAAAAGAATCCTTGCAACCCTTTGGCGTTACAAATAAAATGTAATGTATTGGGAGAAAAGCCTACTACTTGATTACGGGTTGATGGATAACTATCAACTCCAAAGTTTGATATATAATTGTGTCCACGAAAAAAATGAGGGTAGAAAACGCTTTATTTGTTTCTATAAAACACATCAAAATTCATCCAACAATGTAAGAAAAGGAAAAAACAGAAATGACAGGACAGTTGTAAAGAAAAACAACGACAGTGTTTGCCCATTAACTTATGCTTTTGTGTTTACACGATCTTTCTGATCCCGATACATGTACAATTGTTTGGTCAAAAATAAACATGCTTTTTCCTTTTAAAAATGCAGAGTATGTTCGTTCTTCACTATTATTGAGGGCTCGATCACTTTGGTTTAAAAGTAAACTTCAAAATTTATAAATTTAAAAACAAAATAAATTAAATTGTGAAAATAACAGTTGTGACATACCAACGTAAAAGTGTATCTATTTTTATAAACAAACATTTATAACATGCATGCAATAAATATATATATACACACATACATAGAATGAATGGGACAAAGTATGGCAACGTGCATGCATGTGCCGATCTGTTATCTTTAATTTCGCAATGCACCGATTATTATCAGGTTTTTTATTATTTTATTTTATTTTGGATAAATTATCAGGTTTATTATTTCTATTAAGCTATATATTGTTATGAATATATTTTTTGTTAAAGGTTTTATATTGTTATGGACTTCATCTCAATCAAGAATGGAGTTGTGTCTGACTAAAGCAATTTCAGTGGCATGTTATAAATACACTTAGATTCGGCTAATTGTTTTTTTTTTTTGGGTTTCCATCTCATTGCTCGAATTTCATTTTTTTCTGAACACCACTACTAGAATTTCATATGCATTACGTAAACACTTTATTTTTTGCTAAATACATTACGTAAACACGTATAGACTTTATTGTTGTAAATGTAGCTAGCTAGTTCATTAGTTTTGCATCTTCCCACCTCGCGTGCCGCATATTTTGTTTGTGTTGATAATATTGAACTGAACTGTGGAAACAAATTGTCGTAGATATATACCAAAAAAACTTCAAGCTGTAAAAATTATTGCAGAATGGTTGGCGTAGAAAAAATGGTCCTAACTCCCAAATCTACAATATCCGAAGGTATCGTCTCCAGTATCCACAGCAATGTGACGCCATGCCTTCTTTGGATCTCTATATATGTCTCTAGCATAGAATCGTGTTCTGTTTCTTTCTTTACTTTCGTTTTGACACGTTGTTGAACTGGTCAAATTTATCTATTTCGAGCATAAGTAAATACAGTTACCCGATGGAATAGAGCAGCCTAGTAGACAAAATTAAATGGTGATAGAAAACATAGGGCTGTAAGTACCGTCACACGCTTCGATTCACACTGAGATTGACTATTTACAATAAGGTAAAACCATATTTTTTTACTATTTTTTTTCTTTGGTAAGAATGTAAAAAACCAACAAAAAAAAATTGTAACAAAAAACATAGTAGTCTAGATCTTTTGTATGCTCCATTAAATTACAATTTAGACCCTTATGGTAAATATATAATGAAATTAGTGGGATGAAAATGAATAGAATAAGAAAAAGGAAATATAAACAAAAAATATAATATGTTCAAAAATTGTAATGAAATAATTTGCTTTGAACTTTATTTATTTATTGATAAAATTGATGGAATAAACATTCATTTCATTCAAGACAAATGATAAATTTTTGTATACACGAAATTAATGAAGTAGAACACTCCATATTATTTCATTCTAAAAAATAACAATACGGTTGCACCATAATATCCACTTTACATGTAATGATCTTTAGAGCAGTTGTATATAGAACAAACTTAATATATATATATATATATATATATATATGTATAACATAATTTTTTTTGGTAAAATTTATAACATAATTTTGAAAGTAATAAATTATCCCTTAATTATTTTCAGATAAATCATATTATTTCTTTTCTCATAATGAAAATCCATAGTTTAGAAATTTTACTCTTTTTATTATCCAATATTTACTGGATATCTCATGGAGGAAGTTTAGGGCCTAATTCATAATCTATCTTATTAAAACTCAAGTACAAAATTGGAGTGTTTGGAGACTTGAATAGGACTATTAAAAAATTTGGAGTGTTTGGAAACATGGATTGCAGTCTTTTAAAAAAAAATATTTTTGTTTAAAAACAAGGATAGTAATATTAAGAAAAAAAATAATGGGCTTATGTTTTTTAAAAAAATTGAAAGTTATCTAGGCCACTTTTAAAATATACCAAAATGGGTCAATCTAATTGCCTAAATTTTTTTTTCTAAACTAACCATAAAACAAAATTTAAACTTTATATACATATTTCAAATCAAAATAATAATTCAAATTTGATTTATATCAAAAATTGATTCAAAAATATATATATATATATATTCAAAAAATGGATTTTTACTAAACTATTTTTCAATAACCATTATAAAAAAATATTGTCAATATATATAATAAAAATATAATACAAAGCCCAATTTGAAATACCAACTCAAATTATGGTTTTTATATTTCATATTAAGTTTTAAAAGTATAATCTATGTAATTATTTATATGATGGTATGTATAAAATACTATTAATTATATGATTACTTATATGATGGTACATATAAAATACGATTAATTATATGATGATAAAATACGATATATAATAATGACTAGGGATGGGCTTTTGGGTACCCATACGAGTTTGGTTCTGATCGGTTTGTATTTCGAGTTTTCGGGGTCAAAGATTTCAGCCTTATTAGAATGTTTCTAAATTTTGGTTTGAGTTCGATTTGGATCTTTGCGGGTTTGGTTTGGGTTTGGATAACTAATTTAAATTATTTTTAAAGTCTTAAATCATTATATATTTTAAATTTCTCAAAATGTATAAATAAAATAATATATTACGTATAAATTTGAATAACATATGTCATAATACTTAAGCTTAACATATCAATTGGCTTGATTTAAAATTTTGGATACGGAATCAATAATTATTTTAAGTATTTTTGGTGATTTGAGTATACTTTAACTATTTCAGATATTTACTTTTGACTATCTATATATATTTTCAAGTATTTAAACCAATTTAAAAGTATCATTTTGATGTTTTATATACGTTAAATCTTAAAATAATTAATATATATAAGTATATAAATCTATTTTTAGATAAATTCAGATACTCAAATACTTCGGTTCAGATCAGATTCGGTTCTCTAAATAGCAAAATTTTGAATAATTAGAATATTTAATCAATTTATGTTCGGGTTTGGTACTATATTTTTGGATCGGTATCGGTTATGTTTCTCGAATTCATTTTTCCAAATCCTAATAATTACATGAAAAACAAATATCAACATATTTTTCAAAATATACACCCGCGCGCCTGCGCGGGTCAAAATCTAGTTAAAACTTATATATTAAAAGCCTAGATATTTTAGAATAAAAAATTATTAGTATTTAATTTTATCGACTAGAATTCTTTTTTAAAGAACAATTATTACCCCAAAAACAATTATAATTGTTTCCTTAAATTTGTTTGGTTACAAAAAATGTCTCAACATTTTGTCCAATGATCCTGACATTGGCACTTTAATTAACTTCATTCAACTATGGCGTGCCGTCCAGTAGATGGATTAGCTCAAGTTGAATGTGCGAGCTAGTTTGACATCCAATTCAAGAATCTACATTTGCAGTTTAAAAAGGCATCGTGGAAAGCTATCAGTATTATTGTCTACCTTATTCAAGGATATATGTTAACCACAGTCAATATGGGTACTGTACAATGTTGACTTTAATTATGACTATTGACAACGAATTAACGTGTACGTATCTACTGAATACCGAACAAAGTATATTACTCTTACAGTATTACGCGCGTAAATATGATTTGTAGTTTATAAGTATGTATGTATCCGAATTCGACTGCTTACATAAATAATATATATACAGTTTCTTTTCTTTTTATTTACCTAAAATGTATTTGAAAAGTACTACATAAACCAACAATATAATTCTATATATAATTTATATTTTAAGTTTGATAAAATACTATTTTCCATACATACCATATATTAGTTTTTTTTGTCAATATATTAGTTTAATAATGTGAGAGTTAATTGAAGGTACAAATAAGTACATATTAAACAATCGGGTGGTAGCTTTAGGGGAGAAAACTATTAATTAGCGAGTAAATAAACCTTCGAATAGTCTAATATAATATAAATAGTATAGTAGTATTCATATAAATAAATCCTAATGAAACCTATTGATATTATATGGGCGAGATATTTGAAGTGACTATGCTAACGAGCAATTTGTTTTCCAAAAGAAAAAAAATGTTCCCGAAATGTCTAATCAAAGATAATGCATGATCCCGTGCGATTAGTCTCTTCCTAAAATAATGACTTATCTTCTTTTCATTTCGTTAGGTACTCACTCATAAGTTGTTTCATTGGCTTTCAAATTAGTCATAGTACTATTATCTCAAGGCCCACATGTCGAGTGACCCATCGCTATGACCGAATCTGTATTATATATATATATATATATATTTTTTTTTTTTTTTTGAATCTGTATTATATCATATATGCATTTTTAGGTTTGTTTCTGGCGTCAAACATAAATAAATATGTGTAGTTGATGCATTAAATTTTTAAAATTGTGTTCTATGGTGGTAAAGAAATAGACTATTAAAAAGAAAATAGTGTTGTATGTCTATATATTTCGGTATCAGTCTATTTTAGTTTTAACAACTCATAATCCAAGAAAACATGTTAAATTAATCATATCAACAACTTATTTACGTCAATCTGTAATGTGGCATACTATTTAAAGCCTGAATAATTAAACGTTGCTCCTTCGTATGTTCTTTTTAGTTCTTTATCAAAAAGAAGAGTATAGTGTGTTGATGAATGGCGAAAACAAAAGAGAGCTAACAACGTACAAAAGATAGTAATGATCAACTTGTTTAGAAGAACTTGGGCAGCTGGAAGTGGAAGATCAAGGTCTCGAAAAAAATGTACTATAACTTAATACCGTTGTTATCTAAAAAATAACAATAAGAATAGACAAGAAATAAACCCTAGGAATTAAATGGAGCCAGTTGGGGAGGGTACAGCTCGAGCGACGATCATGAACTCAAACGAAATGTCTATACAGACCATTCTTTGCTTTTACGGTGCTAATATATTGGTTTAAACTAAACTTACGTATATATATTACAATATGTTTGACTATTAACTGCGATGAACACTCCTTTGTTAAAATATTATAGTTTCTATAAAAGCTCATTCACACTATATATACAAATAGTTAATTAATCATAACATTACATAGTTGCCAGCTTCATGAAGAAACCTAGCTAGCAGACTAATGTGACTGTTAAATATATTTTTATCTCTCTTTTACTGACTATAAACCCTAGTTCATTATACTTTTGTTTAAATTTTTCTCTCAATGCATACACGTGAATTTGATACATCTTTTCATAGGATTGCAATTCCGGATTCTCATCCGTCCTAGGAGTTTGCTTATGCATTGATTAAAGATATACTAAACAAAGATATGATGAATGTGAATTCAAGGAATCTATGCATTATATTTGTACTATCAGTCAAACTCCAAATCCGATCTTAAACGCTAGCTAAACAGTAAACCAATGTTTTATATACACCACACCATTGACACCAATCATATATGATCATAATCACGCGTGAAATATATGTTTTAGACATTTTGAAATCTTTTATAAGTTTCTTCTTAATTTATAGAACAATGATATTGGTACTAATTAAATAACATACACAGATTAATACTTTACGTCATAGTGTATCAACTAACTGCCTCCAAAACAACACCGTGGTCCCCTAAGCTACATATTATTCTACTACTTAATCACGATTAATTTAGTAACTCCGTTATTAGCGTTATAAGCAAAGCGTATTAGTATTTGACCATCTTAATCGACGACCAACAAAAGAGTCACAAGAAAAACGAGCCACTTAAGTCCGTAATGACGCCTAACCACTAAAGACAAAACTCAAAACTTCGGTAAACGCTTACATGGCAGGGACATGTAGGTCCTCTATGTCTTCATAAACTGACATTAGATTACTTGTCTACTGTACCTTTTGTCCCCCGTCTCGGCTACAACCCTGTGACAAACAAAGATCAAGTCAAATAATCTAACCAAAGTACTCTCGGGCCCACACGTACTTCCACGTGGATAACACTTACGTGGCACTTCCCCTCCTATAAATACAACCCACTCTTCGCCGAGTTATCCTCATCAATCAAACGAGTAAAGCATTTGCTAATATTAAACACACGTTCCCTTTTCTTACAAGAAAACACTCGATCAATCATGGCTGTTGATTCACCTCTTCAATCTCGGACGACCTCTGAGAAAGACGTGAAGGCTCTCAGTTTCATTGAGGAGATGACACGGAACCCTGACTCGGTTCAGGAGAAGGTTCTTGGAGAAATACTCAGCCGTAACTCAGGTACCGAATATCTGAAACGTTTCGGTCTTAATGGCTCCACTGATCGAAAAACATTCAAGACCAAGGTTCCCGTGGTGACTTACGAGGATTTAAAGCCGGAGATTCAACGTATTTCCAACGGTGACCGTTCTCCGATCTTGTCTTCTCACCCCATCACCGAGTTTCTCACAAGGTCAGACAACTTTATCAATAGTTAATTTCATAACATAATTTTTTTATAAAATGATTATACTCACAAAGTAAGACAACTTTATCAATAGTTAATAACATATTTTTTATAAAATAATTATAGTCACAAAGTAAGACAACTTTATCAATAGTTAATATCATAGCACTTTTATAAAATCATTATAGTTGACCATAGCATAATTTTTGTACGTATATGCAGCTCTGGGACATCTGCTGGTGAAAGAAAATTAATGCCGACAATTGACGAAGACTTAGACCGGCGTCAGCTTTTGTACAGTCTTCTCATGCCCGTGATGAATCTGTTAGTACAAATACTCTTAAACATTTCCTTTAACTATTCATAGCAAAAAAAAAAAAATTTCTTTAATTATTCTTTGTTATAATAAATTAACCAAAAATGTTTGATTAATTACAGCTACGTGCCGGGATTAGACAAAGGCAAAGGCTTATACTTCCTGTTTGTGAAGTCGGAGTCCAAGACGCCGGGTGGGTTACCGGCTCGTCCGGTTCTCACCAGTTACTACAAAAGCGACCACTTCAAGAGACGCCCGTACGATCCCTACAACGTCTACACAAGCCCCAACGAAGCCATCCTCTGCTCCGACTCCTCCCAAAGCATGTACGCTCAAATGCTATGCGGCCTGCTCATGCGCCACGACGTCCTCCGTCTCGGAGCAGTCTTTGCCTCCGGTCTCCTCCGCGCCATAAGCTTCCTCCAGAACAACTGGAAGGAGCTGGCTCGTGACATCTCAACCGGAACACTAAGTTCAAGAATCTCCGACCATGCGATTAAAAACCGCATGTCGAAGATTTTGACCAAACCGGATCAGGAACTCGCTGAGTTCTTGGTAGAGGTTTGCTCGCAGGATAACTGGGAAGGGATCGTCACTAAGATATGGCCCAACACGAAGTACCTCGACGTGATCGTTACCGGAGCCATGGCTCAGTATATCCCAACCCTAGAGTACTATAGCGGCGGGTTACCTATGGCTTGCACGATGTACGCTTCCTCAGAAAGTTACTTCGGGATTAACCTAAAACCGATGTGTAAACCCTCGGAGGTTTCTTACACGATCATGCCCAACATGGCCTACTTCGAGTTTCTCCCCCATGACGGAGCAGCGGGAGATGAGACCGAGCTCGTGGAGCTGGCCGATGTTGAAGTAGGGAAAGAGTACGAGCTCGTGATCACGACCTACGCGGGGCTCTGCCGTTACAAAGTCGGCGACGTGCTCCGCGTCACGGGGTTCCACAACTCGGCTCCGCAGTTCAAGTTCATAAGGAGGAAGAACGTTTTGCTGAGCATCGAGTCCGATAAAACTGACGAGGCCGAGCTGCAGAAGGCCGTGGAGAATGCGTCTAAGTTGTTTGCGGCGCAAGGAACGCGTGTGATCGAGTACACTAGCTACGCGGACACGAAGACCATACCGGGCCACTACGTGATCTACTGGGAGCTAACCAACGCGGTTCCTGGCGATGACGTCATGGCTAAGTGCTGTTTGGAGATGGAGGAGTCTCTCAACTCGGTTTATAGGCAGAGCCGTGTCGCGGATAAGTCGATTGGTCCGTTGGAGATACGTGTGGTGCAGAGCGGTACGTTTGAGGAGCTCATGGACTATGCAATCTCGAGAGGGGCTTCGATTAATCAGTATAAAGTCCCGAGGTGCGTGAGCTTCACGCCGATCATGGAGCTGCTTGACTCTAGGGTTGTGTCTGCTCATTTCAGCCCTTCGTTGCCGCATTGGTCGCCAGAACGACGTCGTTAGATGAGGCTTACGAAACTCTTTGTGCACATTGCGGTGCGATCCTAGCAGAAAGATATGTTTGCGACTCTTAAGACTATTGTCCTAGTTTTCTTATTATGTTGTTAACTTTTGGGGTTTGTGAATCGAATCGTACAATAAAATTTGAATTACGTACTGTACTGATGCTGTTTTTTTTTTTCCTTTCACTTCTGTCGGAATCCAGCTAATAAATAGTTTACTTAAAATATCTCCAGTTTTCAGTATTTCAAAATAAGTACCTGAAAATATTTAATATTGTGGCTTTAATACAGTTATAGAATTTGTAAAACCAAACAGAAATAAACAACATTAAAATAATCAAACTGTAACAAAATTTTCACTCAAATTTTTGAAGTCATTAAAAAAGTAATATATGCACAAAATCATCTAGTTTAGTTTTCTTATGATTGTAGTGAGCGTATATGTAAATACTCCTAGTTTCAAACAATCGGCACTTCAGCAGACAAGCTCATCGATTTGACATGTTTCATCCAAAATCAAATCTTTGTGCTCTAATTATTTAGCACTTTATGTCACGCGAATTTGCTAAAACTCGACTAAACCCAAAAAATTATTATTGAACAACTTAAAGTCCAGTCCAGTCAATCAATCGGCCCATTCCAAAATGAAGCCTAATAGTATGTCAACAGCTTAATATATTAAAAACATAAATTAATATTGAATTAATATATAAACTTATATGGGGATAAAATTTTCTATTAGGCACAGTGAATAATACTATAATTTTTTAGCATTTATGATTTTCTTTGTATTTATGGATATATTTACGGATATTTAAGGATATCTTATCATTATATACAATACAAGTAAATGTACAAAATACTATACAAGTTTATTTTTCAAAAAATACTTTATAATATAAAATAAATTATTAGTGAAACTATATGTTGCGTAAATTTTGAAATTAAATATTTTTATAAATCAGAAAATTTAAGAAAAAAAATTGTTGTATTTATAAAGATTATATTCCTTTCTTAATTTTTTTTATAAATAATAAAGAAAACTATACAATACAAGTAAATATACAAAAAAATATACAAGTTTATTTTTCAAAAAGTAATTTATAATATAAAATAAATTATTAGTGAAACTATATGTTGCGTAATTTTGAAATTAACTATAAATCAGAAAATTTAAGAAAAAAAATTGTTGTATTTATAAAGATTATATTCCTTTCTTAATTTTTTTATAAATAATAAAGATATATGTTAAAATATTAGTTATATAAATTGTTTTTTTTGTCGACAACTTATATACTTTAAACTCTATATTTAATATAGACTAGATCTCGACCTGCGCAGCCGCGCGAGTTTTTGTTTTCATTTATTTTATATAAACATTTTGTTTTCAATTCTAAATTTGTATATATTATAATATATATGTGTCTATTAATTTTTTAAAACATAATAAGTATACAATATATTTTTTCATTGAATAGATTGTTTCAAACTTTCACACGTATTTGTATCTTCTTTTACATATATATATTTTAGGATTATTATTTCATTATTAAAATCGTAACTATATATACAAAGATTAGTAAAATATTGTTTTATTGTCACATTCAAAAATATTGCAACATTTCACAAATTTAGAAAGTTTTTAAAAAATTAAACTTTTCGCTTCATAGATTTATATTATCAAGTAAATAATTAAGCATTTAGTTTTTGTTTAATTTTTAAAATAAACTATATAGTTAATTTGTTTTCATTGGTTTAAGGTAATAAAGATTAATCATTGTTAGATAATATGATTTTTGTTATTTAAAAAAATCTTTATAATTTTAAAATTTACCATCGAAAAATATTTAAATAATTAACATATGGAGGTATAGTATTACAACATTAAATTATATCTTTTTAATTTATACTATCTATAAATCCAATGTATCATCTATTATTTTATTTTTTTGAGAAAATGTATCATCTATTGTTTAAATCCAATTACTGATAGCCCAATATAAATTTCTGGTAGGCCTAAAATTTAAATGATAAGATTAGACATTAAATATAATATGATTTTCTAGGAATATGTTCATTAGGTCCATTTTAAAAAAAAAATCACACATGAATCAAAGTTGTGACTTCTGTTTTAATATATAAGATTTACAACTATTTTTATAAAAGTCTGTGCGGATCTGAAATCCACCCTGAAAATTATAGTACTTGTGATGTACCTTTTTTTTAACGGATATTGATTTTATTATTAATTTGCTCAGAAAAATTACAAATATTTAAATTTTTAGATTAAATGAAATGAATAGCGAATCAAATTAAAATTTACAGATAAAATGTTCACCCAAGGATAAATCTACTATTACTTGGCAGTACACTAAGCGCATTTATCCAACCGTAACAATGTTTTTGTTTACACAAATATATCAAAGATCCAAATACAGTAGATATTCTATAGATTGCTACTCGAAAAATTAATAAACACAGTAAATTGAAAAAAATTCTGATCTTAAATTGATCTGGTTCAAAATATGACACAAATCGATTAAATAATAAAATAAGAATTTTAAGAAAAATTATATAAATTTATAATCCCATTATAATCATAAATTAATAATTTATATGGATATATAATTTAAACAAAGCATTGGATTATTTGTTTTAAATTTATAATAACATTACTTTTATATTATCTTAATATTTCAATATATTTTGATGATATTTACTAAAATTATATCTAAAACCAGATTTAAATTCTAGTCAACATATTTTATATACATCAAATCATATAATCAAGCCATATGAAAGTCACATTTGAAAATTTTAATTAATACATACGGTTAAATCAAATATTTTTATTATTTTAGAAAAATTATATTTTAAATAAAAAATCTAGAAATATTTTTTTTATAACTTAATAATTCTATAAATTAATAAAATATTATAGTTCCAACATTATTAATTTATAGAATTTTTATTGTATATGATGCAATCACAAAAAAAAATGTGAATTATGGATATCGATGAATGTGTGTTTCGGTAAACAAAAATTCCACAACCTTATCATTAGGCCATAACTAAAGTTTATATAGTCCGAAATTCCGAATAGATTCTTCTTACAGCTAAAGAAATTAACAATGGACAAATATGTCACATTTACGTATCTAAAACATATCTCAACTACAGACAATATCGAATATATCAATTTGATATTTGTATTTATAATTTTGGTGATGGAGATCAATATTATTTTATAACTACTATAGTCAACACTAATTTTATATTGTTATTAATGGATACAAATGTGATAACCCAAATCTTTTTCAAATCAAAATATCTTTCACCGGCGGGATAATGATAAGATCATGGGGATTTTCTGATTAATTCAATATTAAATTGTTTGGAGTTATGGGCACTTGTATAATAACATCATGGTCACTTGTATAATATCATCTCATTGAGTATATTCCAAACATCCTAATAACACGACCATGTTAATATTAATGAGTTAGTTTAGAAATCAGGAAAGAATAGAGAAGTAACTAGACAACCAGCAGATCTTAGTAATGATAGTGGAAACCAATAAAAAGGCCATCCGCAAGAAAAATGGGGGAATATGTAGCTTGTTAATTTTCAATATACAAAAAATAATCATTTGGTATTATACACGTCAAAACTGTATCTAAAAATTTTAATCTTCAAAGTTAACATATATGTATAGAGCCGTTAGACGTACACATTGTTTAAAATATTTGGTTTGTTTGATTTTACACAAACAAAACCCTTTTGTTATATACATAAACCAAACTACTATTGTCGGTTGTCAAATCGTCTATGTAATCTTCCTATATCATAATTGTAAGATCATAATAAATCAGTGTTAAAAAAAAACCAAACTACTATTTTCTGGACATGTACGTAGCTCTTGAAATATATATAAACAAGGTTAAAAGCCGTACTTTCGTGGAATGAACATTCAATATACAAATTTTTTTACTTACACTGTTATTTATTTTGCATTTTCACATATCATAAAATATATAAAATAATAAATATATATTAAATAATTGAGAGATAAGTAACTATTATATATAATTAAATAGGCACATACACATTAATCAAAATAAACCTTTTTTAATGATAAATAAACCAAAAAAAACATATTTACTTATTTTATATGCTATATAGTTAAATTTAAATGATATTAATATACATATATAGTATACTTTTAATATGGTTATATATTAAATAAGACTATGATTTTATGATCATTTGTATTTTTATAACAAAAAAGTGTATATTGCTGAAAACAAAATTTTAATGTGGACTTTTAAAATTTTATAATTGTATTTAAAAATTCAATGCAAATTGCAGAAGCAAAATATTAAGTTCCAATACTTGTTCAATGAAACTTTAAGAACTAAAATATTTATTTTTATATGGTATATAATTTAACTTAAACAATGTTAATATATATATATATACTTTTAATATGAATATTTATTAAATGGGAATTCTGTTCATATAGTTTTATTATCATTTGTATCTTGTTATAACAAAAATTTAAACTATTGATTACAAATTTTTAAATGTGAAATTTTTAACAATTTTAGTAATTTAAAGTCGCTTTTTAAATTCAAAATATAACATATTGAATAAAACTAATTTTTTTGATATGGTGAATATGGTTGTTTAATTTATTTTAATAATATAAAATTAATAAAAATGATGAAAGATATAAAAGTTGCTACCAAATTTTTATTACTCAAAACGATTAACTGCAATATATATTTTGATCATATTAGGTAATTTCGTAGCTTTTATTTAAGGAAAAAAATAAAAAAATATCATTTTATACATTAATAATTAAATTATGATTAGTATAATGAAAACTACAGTATATGTTTAGATATATCAATTTAATTTTCTAGTAATTCTAAGAATTATTCTTGTAATGACATGTGTTATAGGTAAAAAATGTTAATTTTTTTAATATATAAAATTGTAATTCCTTTTTTAATATATAAAATGGTAATTTTTTTTTTAATATATAAAATGGATAGACTATTCCCATATGAAACAATTCAGTGCACATTTTTTCTATGCGAATCAATGCATATGCTTGAAAGATTAATATTAAAATTATCTTTAACGAATTTGAATAAAATTAAACGAACACAAATGCTTCGTGGAGCATAAATGAATAATTAAGAACCCACAAAAAGAATCAATATTTTCTTTGATTATGACAAAGCAGCAAAACAACACTAACTGCATTATTTTTGTCTACAACTCCAACAAGGGAGGTGGGTTGGACCCTGTTCATAAAAGTGTTTTGGATATTTATTACAGTGTCACAAGTTAGTGTCACTGAATACGGACGAGTGACGACTGACGACTGACTAAATAGCTAAAGGTCCTGTTAAGGGCATGGCATGATTAACTTCGGTTTCTTAGCCGGAGTTCTTAATTCTTGATTTAACATTTTTTTGTTTTTTATTTTTTTACACTTTTCGGCTAAGAGACAGCTCTTATATATATTTTATTTAAAAGACGGTTTTTAGATTTTCTTAGTTAAAATATAAGAATAGTTAAGAACCGTCTCTTATCCGAAACTAAAAATTCTAATTAAAAGATTGAAGTTAATCATGGTCTAAAAGCATCATTATCTACCTTAAATATTATGCACATATTATATTACTATTATTAAGTAATTTAAATAAAGTTTAAACAAAAATGAACCATTGAAATGGTAACACATATGAAAAAGTTTCTCTAGCTACTGTTATAAGTTTTTTCTTGCCGGTACGTCTCTCCACTTTTTCTTGCTTCTCTCCTCGTTTTTTTATTTCTTTTTATTATTTTATAAGAATAGAGCTCCTATCATGAGATATCATAGTATTCACTCAACATTGCATTTCCAAAAATTGTGTTTATTTTTATTTTTATTTTTGAGAAAAAAATGTGTTTATTTATTGTACCCAACTTTTGGGGTTTCTTACCGAACCCAACGGTTTTCTTTTATTTTTCCTTGTTCTCACACATATACCTATCCTTCTTAGCTAACAATAAAGCAATACAAAAAAAAAGAGAAATCAGTAATTTTAACTTTTAGGTTTTATTTTTATGAGTCTTAGATATTTTATTCTATTTTTTAAAAGTATTCTTTAAGAGTATCCTCTTTCAATAAATAAAACAGCAAGTAAAGGAAAATTATATGAAGATTATGCTACTTATGTTATCATTAAGAACATTCACCAAGTTTTCATATACGTTATTATGTTGAAAATTTAGTCTGCTACGCGAATCAACTTTGAAGAAAACAAAAAAAAGATCAAAACGAATTGAGGCAAATACCTCTTTAAGATTTCTTATTATGTGAATTGAATAATCTTATAAACTCTTAGATCTGTATTTATAACAGCTTTAAAAACCCGATTTTCATTCTCTATAGGAATACATACTTATTTATAGAAAATAAATTTCGCTTTTACTTATACAATTTAAGACACATCCAGATGCAACAATATATTGTGCGCATGATAGAAATACGACTAAAAAAAATAAACTATCTATCTATTATTTTTTTTTGATGTTCGATTCTTTTCATTTTATATTTTTTTTTCATTATATACTGTTCAACTGACATAGACATACCAATCAAATATATCTAATGTACTTTATATTTCACAAAAAGTGATTTATGAACCTAAATATGTTTCAACTGAAGTGGTTTTTATATTTTTAGTGTAGGACTAAAATTCCTTATACCATTATAATTTTGAAGTGTTTTTGATTATTAGGTGAATTGTTTTAACTTATAAAATAAATAATATTTTGTGATTTAATCTGTATGCAGCTTTTTGACACATTATTTGCTGTGAAGTAGAAAGAGTATATAATTAGTTAATTCTTCTTCACCTCCAAATTCTCGTAGCTTACCAATTCTTCTTCGACTCCACGTGCACGTCTTTACTAGTGTTTTACTGATTAAAACTAAATAAATGGAATAAGAAGTATGGAATAAGAGAATGGAATGTAGTTAAAAAATGAAATAGATTCGTTCCATTTATTTCATATCAAAATTGTTTTGAAATATTTTGTTTTGTATTTTGTTTAGATTGTTTTTTGAATTAATTGAATGAACATTTCATGTTAACAATTCACGTTAACCGGTAAATTCTGTTATAGAATCAATAAAATTGATCATTCTAAATCATTCCCAAAAAATGAGTAATCCAGTTGCAACCTGAAATCTTTTTCAATATACATTTTTTTTTTGGACATACCAATTCAACTGTTTTTGTTCTTACATGCTACACCTGTACGTCCTTCTTAACTTACCAAAAGACAAAAAGAGAGCAGAAACAAAATGTTCACCTGACTACTAAACAATTGTCTATCTGTTCTAATACTTTACGCCTAGGACGTGTTTCGAGTAAAAAACAAACAAACAATCCTATGGGATATCCTCATTCCTCATCACAATAAATAAACACCGTAGAACATTAAAGAAAAAATACATGATCAAGTTCAAGATCCAGTCTGTCATAAATACTTTTCTATAGTTACAAAAGAAAAAAACTTTTCTATAAATACCATAACGTGGAAGTATCAATCTCATAATTTCCACGACGCAATCACTAACAATCTCCTTAGAGGAGAAAACAAGAAGATGATGTTTTACTATGTGATTGTTCTCCCGTTGGCTCTCTTTCTCTTAGCTTACAAATTCATATTCACCTCCAAAACGCAGCGTTTCAACCTCCCGCCTTCTCCGCCTTACTCTCTCCCCATCCTCGGCCACCACCACCTCCTCAAACCCCCGGTTCACCGCCTCTTCCAACGCCTCTCGAAAACCCACGGCCCAATATTCTCCCTGAGATTCGGCTCCCGCCGCACCGTCGTGATCTCCTCCTCCTCACTCGCAACAGAATGCTTCACGGGCCAAAACGACGTCCTTCTATCAAACCGCCCTTGTTTCCTAACTGCAAAGTACGTCGCATACAACTACACAACCGTCGGAACCTCTCCTTACGGCGACCACTGGCGCAACCTCCGCCGCATATGCTCCCTCGAAATCCTCTCCTCGAACCGTCTCACCAACTTCCTCCACATCCGTAAAGACGAGATCCGCCGCATGCTCACGCGCCTCTCACGTGAGGTGGCCAACAAAGAGATCGAGCTGGAGCCGCTCTTGTCCGACCTAACGTTCAACAACATCGTGAGGATGGTCACGGGGAAGAGATATTACGGAGACGAAGTGCATAACGAGGAAGAAGCGAATCTTTTCAAGAAACTCGTCGCCGACGTTAACGATTGTAGCGGTGCGAGGCATCCCGGAGATTACTTGCCTTTCCTCAAAATATTCGGAGGGAGCTTTGAGAAGAAAGTGAAAGCTGTTGGAGAAGCCATGGATGAGATCTTGCAGCGTTTGCTCGATGAGTGTAGAAGAGACAAAGACGGTAACACTATGGTCAACCATTTGCTCACGTTGCAACAACAAGAGCCAGAGTATTACACTGACGTCACTATCAAAGGCCTTATGCTGGTAAGTAGTAACAAATATTAATGCATCCACATCCCTAAGAAGTTTCTCAACTTGTGTATTTAAGCTAATAAATATTACTACTAGTATTTTAAAAATTCAAATATTTGAACTGATTTTAATGCTTTTAGAAAACCAAAACCACTTAAACACATAAAACAAAATTTTGTGGGGGTATCTAACAGTACTACAAATGATATTTTAACCCTCTTTCTTCTTTTTTTTCATATAATTTTAATGTTATGAATTCCGTTGGGAGATGCAATACACTCGGTACAAGAGCTAGAGTATTATTCTGTCTGGTTGTACTTGATTGTTTTAGTCGTTATGTCTCACATGTTCTTTCACGACCACTATCAAAGGCCTTAGCTAGAGTATTCTTCTTTGTCTCAATACATATGTGGCTGCATGCATGTTTAAGTCGATCGTTATGGCGCACGCGTTCTATCAAAAGACCCACAACCACATATATTAGATTTACATTTTCAAAACCTACTTTTTGATATAGTTTCAAATTTGATCTGGTTCTGGTTCAGTCTCCAGTTAACTCTATAAAATGAATATTTATGTAAAATTTCAATTATGTACGAAACAGGGCATGATGATCGCCGGAACAGATACCTCCGCTGTGACACTAGAGTGGGCGATGGCGTGTTTATTAAATCATCCAGAGTCAATGGGAAAAGCAAAACAGGAGATCGACGAGAAAATCGGACAAGACCGTTTGATCGACGAACCAGACCTAGCGAACTTGCCTTACCTTCAAAACATAGTGTCGGAAACATTTCGGCTATACCCTGCCGCGCCGCTCTTGGTGCCGAGATCACCGATGGAAGATATCAAAGTCGGAGGATACGACGTGCCACGTGGCACAATGGTAATGGTGAACGCATGGGCTATACACAGAGATCCAAGTCTCTGGAGCGAACCGGAGAAGTTTAAACCGGAAAGGTTTAACAGCGGAGGAGAAGACGTTCATAAGCTGATGCCGTTTGGTAATGGAAGGAGATCGTGTCCTGGAGCAGGACTAGGGCAAAGGATCGGGACGTTGGCGTTAGGATCGTTGATTCAGTGCTTTGACTGGGAAAAAGTCAACGGCGAAAAGATCGATATGACGGAGACTCCGGGGATGGCGATGCGTAAGAAAGAGCCTTTACGTGCCTTGTGTCGTTCTCGGCCCATTATGAATAAACTTCGGGTCCATTTAGAAGGTGCATGAAGGCTCGAACGAATGGAATAATCTACGTTTTGCCATGTTAGGTAGAATGCTCTCTTTAATGCATTGAAAATTTTGTTGGTTTAAGGTGCTGTGCACACAAATGCTTCTTTTATTATGAGTTTTGATACTAAAAACTCTTCTGCGTTCTCTTATATTTGTATTCTTATTCTGTTTTTTGTTCTTTGGTGTTGGGATGCTATGTTTCTGAGCTAGCTATTTATATATTTTAATAAAAAAACTTTTATGATGATACATTCAGAGTTGAGCCTTTCTTTTACATTTTTCCTTTAAAAAGAATCCAAAATATGAAAATAGTAAAGAAGTATGTACAAAAATCGTGGATCCCAGTGAAAATGCATTGTTGGTACCCCTCTCTGGCTCTCTATGCCAACTTGTTCATGCCATCTTTAGTTTAGGCAAAGTTAATCAAAATTCTACGCATGGCTGATGAGCCCATGCATGTAAAATGTTAGGATAATATATATTAAACATTTAACCTAATGTTGCTTGTGAACTTTTGTTTAGAATAATATTTTTTAAAAATCTTATGGAACGGAAGAAATATTTAAATTCTACGCAATGAATAATCTAGTGGGTATTTGGGAATGTTTTTAACGAAATGTAGAATGTTTACTTTAGTATCCAAGTTCGTTTGATCGTTTTCTCATTTATTCTCGAACATGTTCCCTTTCGGTGTCACATCTCATAATCAAAAAATAATTTTTAGGAGGCTTTAGTGTTAGTAACTCTAGCTTAAACCTAACAAACTGGTATCAAAAGAAGCAAGGGTCCATCAATTCACTCGTCACGCCTTCTTAAAGATTACAATGGAATTTTTTTTGACGGAAAAATTGATTTATTTCTAGAAAAAGAAAATGTTGGCACATTTCTGAAGTCTTGGGATTTGCGATGTGGTTTGAAAAAGAAGGATAATATGAAGTTGCAGAAACAACTACAAAGTTGGTGGGGAAACCATCTAGCAAACTCTTTTGGAACAAAGGAAAGGCTAGATCTACCATTATTTTTGACATCTGTTTTAAGATCCAGTTAGTAAAATAAGGGTGTTGGATTCTCTTCATGTCAAAGTCAGTCAAACTAGGATTCTCGGCATCAAATTCTCAACCAAGATTTGATTTCACCAAATCCAAGCCCTCTCTCTTCCGTTAAATATTGCGGTTTTCTGCTACATCCTCGAAGGTAGTAAACCGGTTCTTACGGTAAAAAGATTTCATCACTATTGATTAGCGTCGACTCCCGTATCTGGTCTCATTGGTACGGTTCCCCTTCATAGTCCATTCCCACAAATATCGAATGGAGTGTGATGTTTTGGGTTCTAGAGTTTGTTTTTTGGGCTGCTTGGGTTATAGGTTTGGTTTTGGGCTATTTGAAACGACTATTCTTTCTGATTTTCTCCTTTCAAATTTATTATGCTTTGTAGGCCCTTAATAGCCTGTGTTTAAAAAAAAAAGACCCTTAATAGTTCAATAGATATTGAAACTTTTCGACCAAATGTCGAATTTGATGATTCTTTTAATTATTTTCCTAACTGAGATGGTAAGCAATTCTACATTTGAGAAAATTTGTTTCCTAATTTGGATTTTCAGGATAATTTTTTGAAATGAAAATGAGTAAACACCCATTACTTAGGTTAGACTAGATACTTTTCAACTATTTTTATTACACTAATATACCTGTTGTATTATTATATCCTGAGATTAGAATTGCTAAAATAATTGATAAAAAAAAAATTGCTAAAATAAATGACGCAGTCTTGTTTGTCCAAAAAATATGAGGCTGTCTTTTGTTTTTTTTTTTACAACAATCAAAAACTAAACTATGATATATGCAATGACGCTGTCTTCTTTATCAGTTTAATAACTCCTTACCATCTGCTATAAAAAGGTAACAACAACACCTTACCATCTGCTATAAAAAAAGCACCTGTTACCAAAAAAAAAAGGTAACAACACCTCGACTGCAGCAAGTATCAGTATTCTATGTGTATTATCCGCACGTTTCCCATGCAAGATTCATATCTGTCAACTATCTCTGACCATACACAGTTACACAAAACAAAGACGATTTAAATTTTTACGTCGAACATGACTCCAAAGAAAATTGATCTACTATAGACAAAATCTCTCTATATTTGGAATGACTCTTAAATAATACTTCCTCCGTTTCGATTTAGTTATCATTTTAGGAAAAAAAATTCATTTCAAAGTAAATATCGTTTTAGAATTTTAATGCAAAATTTACTAATAAAATTCTTCATTTTAT
This sequence comes from Brassica napus, assembly GCF_020379485.1. Lineage (NCBI taxonomy): Eukaryota > Viridiplantae > Streptophyta > Magnoliopsida > Brassicales > Brassicaceae > Brassica > Brassica napus. The sequence continues at coordinate 865,618 of NC_063434.1, read as the reverse complement.
TTTCTATTGGTTGAAATATGGTTAGGTGTATTGGTAATTATATTTTTCTTTTGGAAATATACAAAATCATATGTTTTATTAATCTGTGTGCATGAACGTAAAACGACAATTAAAATGAAACGGAGGGAGTATACTCCTTTGTTCATAAAAGATCTATATTCTAAACAAAACATTTGTTTCAAAAAGATACATATTTTATATTTTCAATGTAATTTTTGTCAACTAATAAGAAATTGTGAAGTTTAAGAACATTATTGTATTTCTTAAAATCTTATTGGTTTAAAAATTTAAAAATATAAAATTATAAAAAACTATGCATTTATAGTTAAATTTTGATATGTTTTATTAAAAAATGTAAAAATTCTAAAACATTGATCTTTTAGGAACGGAGAAAATATAAAATAGATGGACTACCAATTGATTTTAGATTGAAAATATATCTATTTTAATTTATCTTAACATGATGAAAATTTCAATATTTACCAAGAACAAAAATGATTGATGTACTAGAAACAAATCTCTCACATGGGTAGTTAGAATGTATCTTTAATAATAGTATATGAGATAGATGTACCACTACACTTATCACCAACTTATTTTAGGTTAAAAATCAATATAGCTTAACATGATATACATTTTAATATAAACTACTAACTATGTCTATCTTTTCAAATTAATTTTTCAATTTATTTTAGACCTAAAAATCAGTCTCTAATAAGTAGTGCTAACTATAATTCATTTGCCATACATGCTTTGCCTTGGAAATATTATTGCATTCAGTAGTTAAGAAGATATAATATTATGAAAAATATATAATATTAATATATTATGAATATATCAAAAAATTTAGTGGGTCAGCTGACCATGCTACCTTCTGTGTGTGTCTGCGCCCCTGACTAAGCTTCGATATCGGGAACACGTGATTTACGTGTTGTGAGGTATGATAGCATAATCTAGTGTTACAAAAAAAAGAGGTATGATAGCATAATTTATAAATACCATTAAAATCTAGTCTACATCGCTAAATGCTTGGTTAGTTAGAGGAGAGTAATGGTCCTGTGAATATCAATAAACAAAAAATAAATGGTTCTGAGAGCACCATCAATGATGAAATCTAATCTATTAAAAGAGAAGTACCCATTGAGACTAATCCTTAAACTTGCACAATAGTTACAATTTAATGTCATTAAAATAATTAAATGAACCTACTTTTAAGTAATTTTTGTCTTTTCCAAAATTAATGAAGTAACAATTACTCCTAATTTTATGCTTTTCATGTCTTTTTAAAAATTAATAAACATTTTCTAAATTAAATTCACAATCAATTAAATATAAATCTTTTAACTTATCTATATCATATTAATATTATAAACATTCAGCAATATCAATAATATACACAATATATTTATGTAACAATATAAATTATATTTTTGTCTCATTTTCTCTCACAATTCACGTTACTCTTCTTCTTTTTGAACAAATTTTTCTTCTTACCAATATAAATATATTACATGCACCATTATAATTATTTACAAACTTACCATGTATATAAAATAATTTATTAGACATTCTCATAAAATTTTGATCCACAAAAAAACCAAAATAAAATATTTGAATAGATGCAAGGATCATATTCTAAAAATGGCGGTAATACAATTGACAGTTTACAAGATAAAATAAAATTTAAAAATATAAACTATAAAATTATTATGCTTATAAATTTTATTAAATAATTATTTAACACAGGTAAAATTTTAAAATACATATTATCACTTAGACAAAATAAATATTTATTTACAAAAATAAAAGCAAACATATGCAAGGTCGTGGTTTAAATGTACACAAATTTAAACTCATTTATAATTTCTTATCATTACATCAAATTTTTATTTTATTTTCAATCTTAATTTGTATATGTTCCAAATTTCATAGAAGTTTAACAATCATTTTATTTTCTTACAAATATTATAACTAATGTTTCATTTATAAATAGCATACTAATTCATAATTGTCTATTTTTATACTTTTTATTTAAAAAATTTGTTAGCTATATATCTTAGACATGGATATTATTATATAAATGTTAGATTTTTTATATAATACCTAATATTGGTGATACATTTTACGCTAAAATATAAAATTAAGTACAAATATAACATTTACATTTAAAAATGTGACTACATTAACAAATATATCATTAAATACAAACACAAATTAAATACTCGCGCGGTTGCGCGGATCAAGGTCTAGTACCCATTAAAATATCTCACAAGTATAATCTTAATAGTTTTAACTTCAAGAGCTAAATAATTAAATTTAAGATTGAAAAGAGGTAGACCATTTCAAAAGTGACAACTTTTGTTATAGTGTCGAAAAATAAGTAAGATTTCTGAAAGAAGAACCGATTTTAGTCTCTCTTCACTTTTACATCTAAATATATTATTGAAAACTTTTTGTCGCGGATGTTTTAAAGAATTACTAGAGCTTGATCCGCACATCCGTGTGGTTTTAGTTTTTACGTTTTATAAATTGTTTAGTGATATTCTTAAAACATATAGGTTATTTAGATATTTTTAGGTTCCTACAAATTTACCCGAATCCGGAAGAATCCAACTTGAACTTTGTTCGAAAATTTATAATACCCGAACATAGTTTAAATTTAAATCCAAAAACTTGATATCCATAAAAACTGATATGTATCTGAACGAATACATGAATGACCATGTCTGAATGATTTAGTAAACAAATAAAATTAATTTGGTTAACCGGTTTGACTTCTTGTGACTAATGGAGTAATTTCCTTTAGACACATGAAATTATTATGGTTAATACGTAAAATAAATGAAATCGAATTATAATGGTAAATAAAATTAATGAAGTAATTTGGAAAAGTAAAAACAAAATGTAAAAAACGTGATAAGATATTGTGCTTGTTCCGCAAGTGTATGTGTAAATGTTTATTTAAGATTTTATGCTTGTTCATTTATTATAAGAGTAAAATCAAAGATTTTGTGATTGTTTTAATATTATGGATTCTAAATTGATGTAGTTCCTTTATTATAGCCGTGAAAATCACATTTAGGAAAACAATGTAGTTCATTTGAGTTATTAATAGTTTGTTTCCTTTTTTTGTAGTTCTTTGGGTTATTAATAATCTGTTTTCTTCTTTGTAGTTCGTTTAATAATATGTGGAAAAGACAATTATTTTTAAACGAAATGAATTTAATTCTCAATAGCATTTGGCTGTAAATATTATGTAACTTTTAGGGTTATTTTATAAGTGTATTCATGTTTTAATAAAGTAGATGTGTGTGCTTGTATCAAATAAAACAAAGAAAAAATGGTCAAAAATAATTAAATAGTGGTAATTTAATTGTAAAAGATTTAGGATATAATATAAATCTTTTGAGTTTAATTTTTACTAGAAACAAAAAAGTTACTGTTTGATTAGTCTAAATTCTGGCTTCGCCTCATATACACTATAAACAATGTGGCTATCATTTAGCATAGTCAAAAAATATTTCAAACTTGGATTATACAATAATGCACTTGTTGATAAAAGAAAAGTACTTAGTTCAGTCTGTAATCGAACCCCATTAGACCAGCTAACAAAGCATATAAAAAAAGTTCCATGGTAAAAATACTTGCTTTAAATGGTTTTCTTTCGTCGGCTGATTACCACGTTTTCATATATTATTAAATATTGATTTCTTTACTAGTTTGTTACTTTGTTAAGTTTTGTGGAGGTTGAGACATATTTTCTCCCGTGAAAGGTTGAGACATCTTTGATTAATTTTGCTGGACTAGTTCCACAACGATTTTTTTTTGAATTTTTTGAAAAATCTACGCACTATTCATAGCTGACTCCTTCTGGCTTGTACGGTATATGAATTATTTTAGAATTCTCTATCCAATAATTCAGATAAACTCAGGCATACTCCATTGTCATCTGCTTATTCAGCCGCACCGAACTACTTTTTATAAAAAAACCATTACGATAGCTTGGGCCGAGGATTTCCGAGATCAAGCTTCGTTTGTCTAGTATTTACCACATTTTAGTCAGAACTTTTATCGTTCTTAATTCATACCAACGACGCATTAATATATTTTTCTTTATTATTTTAGTAAAAACGTGTACCATGCTTATTAATCGTGATATATTCAAATGATTTCAACAGTTATCATGTTGTTATGATGAATATAATATTTACGCCAGTGCGGATTTTACTGAAAGACAAAACAGAATATGAAAAGCAATTTCAAACGTAAAAAGGATAACAATGTTTAAAAACCAATTTACACCCAAAAAAATATTTAAAAAACAATACAACTTCAATCCAAAAAAAAAAAAAAACTTCAATCTAAAAAGGCATGGAAGTGGAAACATAGAAGTTCGCTTTCTATGATAGAAGAAACAATAAAATGTTGTTTTTGGTGCCGACCCGAGAAAAGCATTTTAATAAAACGGCAATTTAAGTAATGTAAAACTTAGATTGGTAATCAATTAAAAAAAAAATTGGTAAATCAATTTTAAAAATATTATAACTTAATAAAAATGAATGTAAAAGAATCGAATCATGAAAGTTATATAAAAAAAATCGATTGTCATTCCATTTTATTTCATCTCATTCATAAGCATTTTTAATCTTAAAAACTGTAACTATATAAATGGTATTTTGTGGAACGACATAATTTGATAGGCACTATTCCATATAATACCATAAAATATTTACTAATTTGAAGAAAAAATCATTCAAAAACTCCACGTATTCCATTATGGAATGAAACAAAAATTGAATTCTTTGTAAAAATTATTAGAAATACCACAAGTTAAGTACCATTTTTCAAAAATATCACCAATCAAAAAATATATTAACATTTAGGTTTAGTCTTTATTGATTATTGTTTATGCCTTTATGGTTTAATATTAAGGGTTTGGGGTTGGATTTATAAATATTCTATTAATATTAAAAAATTAACTTAGTGTTATTTTATCACAAATTTAGGATATTTATGAAAAATAGTTACTTATTAATGATAAATTTGAAAAACGGTATCAAACATGTGTTAGAATTGAATTTTTTTCTAGAACTATACTCCATCCATTTCTTAATATATGATGCTTTAGGTTAGTGCACAAAGATTAAGAAATTTATTTTAATTAAAAAAATGTTTCCAAAGATATAATTTTAAAATCATTCAATCAATTATAAAAAAAACTATAAAATTTAATTGGTTGAACAGTTTTCAATTAAGTTAAAGTTAACCTTTAAACTTGAAAACATCTTATATTTTGAAGTAACATAAACCTTCTAAAACATCATATAATTTGAAACTGAAGAAGTATTTTTCTTAAAAGTCTTATAACTTCCTAAATAAGTGAAATGTATAGAATTTACTATTTTATTAATTAATAAGTTCAGTTTTTATTCTATTTCATCCATCATTAAATTTTTATATTCCACAAATAATCATTTCTACTATTGACTATATTCTTTATAGGAAAAGGACAAACCAGTTACATGCAATGTTTTTTACTAGAATTATTGGAATGCGACTTGTTTTATCCTATTAAATATTATTTTTTGAAATTTATAGAAATAAGTTATTTCATACATTTTTGTTTAACAGTTGGTAATCTATTTGCGCCCTTATGTGTGCCTCGTCATCTTTTTTTCTTTCATAAAACCAGATAAAAGTTCTATTTACTGCACCTACAAGGTTTAAAACTTTAAATATATGATCAATCTTTATAAGTTCTGAAGAAGTGAAAATCGTTATGAATTAGAATTAATATTGACTGTAAAGTTGTAGACACCTGTAAAGTGAATAGCCACTAAACATATAGCGAAATTGGAGAGCCTCCAGAACCGTGTTTTAAACTGTATAAATGTGAAGAGCCAAGCCACTTCAACGATATAAAGATCTTTACATCTTTGCCGACAAAAGAAAGAAGATCGTACATCTTTTGAGGAGCTAATTTGCCATCGGATATCCCTTTCTTATTATTTGAGAAACGATTTTAATAACTAACCTTTACTTCATGTGTTATTAACAGAAATACCATTACTGATGTGGCAACTTCATAGCCCTTCTCAACCCTTTTATTAAAATAGTCATAGTTTACTAGAGTATTTACAATAGAATGCCATTGGACATATTTGTTACAAGACTTCCCTTATAATATATTACAAGACTTGTGGGATGATTATTAAACGAATAAATGTATTAACTTTAGTTAACCAAATTAATTTTATACATAAACAGACTGTAATGTCATTTGTTTGGCTGTATAACCTTTCGTTCAGAACTATTGGCACTATAATCTGACGTTGAAGTAGTTTTTGATATATATGTCAGATTGAAAGTTTTTCATATTTACTTCTTTTGATTTATATTCAATTTCATGTTCTTTCGTAAGACTCGATAAATGACATTTGTTTTTGTTCAGGACAATAGTATATGTAGTGTAGTGACATTATATATTTTATATATCTACGTGTTATACATATATCATTTAGTATACATATATATACACATTATATATATATTTTTCATGTTTTTCTCTTAGAGCATAATAAATATACTAATTGATATACTATTATTATTGGTCATGAATAAATATATTTTTAGAGATGGTCGCATCAGTTATATTTTTTTTTGTTAAACATATAGAAAATATTTACTATACTTGGTTAAACCTGTGAATTATGTTTGGGTAAAACATGTTTATTTTCATTTGAATTATATTATTTATTTGGTATAACATGTTTATTTTCATTTTGATTAAACTTAAATATTTTCGTGGCTTCAAATTTAGAATATTCAGAATTAAAAGTAATTGATTTTCTTTCCATCAATTATTTTGCGGCATCAACGGTTGGTTGGTAATTTAAGTTTATGATGAAATTTTGAATTATACAGCTAATGTCTTATAACAAGTAAAGGTTGGTTACTCATACACTTAAGGGAAGTGCATTGATTTTCCAACACAATGATATACTTTGCTTACAAATTTCGTTATCTAATCAAAATCAACAATTAATTTTGATTAATTATTTTATGTATTTTATGGATATGTGACATTTATGTTATGCCTCGACAATATAAACTCAATTATATTGTAAAATCAAAATGTTATATATAAAAAAAGTAAGTAAATAATCGTGAATTTTATTATTATTACTAATTGTGTCATATAAAGGAAGTTTGATTTAACTATTTACAAAATTAAGGTAAGTTGCGATTGCGATTGGAGCGCAAGTTACGTGAAATCAAATATGTAATATTTTCTTTAATTACGGTGATTATTTTATGTTTCATTAACCACATGGACAATGATTTCTTAATATAAATATACGCCTTCTACAATTCATTGACTCACTATACCCATTTTTATTTGTTTCCTTAAAATTTGTTTCTTTCGTATTTTATTTTTCTATTATATATGTTTCTTTGAATATTATATCATAATTTTTTATTAAGAAATCATTAATTCTATTTCCTATGTTTTGTTTTATCTTAAATTCATAATAAATTAATAAAAGTTATTGCATACTATTAAACCTATTTTTTAAATAACATCAATCTAATTTACACATAACCAATTACACAAAAAAAAACATTTAAGCTTACATTATATATACATTCACACTTTTTTCCAATACATAAAATTCCTAATATATATATAAATTAAAAAAAAATTCTTTTTGATTAATTATTTTATGTATTTTATGGATATGTGACATTTATGTTATGCATGGACAATATAAACTCAATTATGTTGTAAAATCAAAACGTTGTATATAAAAAAAGTTAAACTTAATCTTGAGTGATTGAAAAATAAAATAAAAAAGGAATGACATAATAAATTTATTTCAATCCCTTAACTTTTGCAACAAATTTTTTTATTACGAAATTAACATAAATGGTAATAAACTTTAAATTTGGAAATTTATTGAATTATTTCCGGTTAAGTTTGTAGTCAAATATCATTTAATATGGACTTCTTTTAAATATGGAGATTTGTTGATAGGGCCTTTGTCAATTTACAATCCATCGGTTTGAATTTCCCGAGACTTGAGTCACTCGATTCAGCTTCCAATCTTCTTTGGTATTGTGATTGAGTTTAGTTCACAAAAAATGGATATCTCAAGTGACGAAGAGTTAACCCAAACCATGTATTTTGATTCATAATAGATATTAAGGTTTAATAATTGGTTTCTTTTATAATTTCGAGTCCTAATCAGTCCACTAAATTAGAAAATTCATATTATTTAATTTTTTTAACCTCATATTATTTACTTCAATTTTTTTTTATTCTTCTACAATTTTTATGTACTTCAGAACCAATATAATTTTAATAAAATATAACAATATTTTTTTATGGACAACTAAAATATAACAATATAACTTCGATATTTTAGTCTATTCACCCGCGCAAGGCGCGGATCATCACCTAGTTCATTTTGTATTTTTGAAAAAGTTTCATTCAGTAAACAGAATATTCAGTGTCGGGATTGTTGATTAAGATGAGCAACTTTGATATATTGCAGTTATTGCAATAGTTTCTCTTTGCCAAAACTCCTCATATCGACTATAAAGATTCAAGAAGAAGAAAAAAAAAAAGATTCAAGAAGAAGAAAAAAATTGCTCAAGTACAGTTACTGTTGAAAAATCTATTGTATCTGAGACGGGTTGTCTTAGCATTACAGAACTATTGCAATAAACCAACCATAGAATCTCCTTGTTGGTACATGCATTCCCTCCTTTTCATAAATAATATTTTTAAATAATTGTTTCAGAAAATATTACTTTTCTATATTCAATACATTTATTCAACTAATAATGATTAATTGTAAATTAGAAAATAGTTACAGCAGTTAAATTTTTACTAGTTTAAAATTATAAAAATAGATAATCACAAAAATTTATGCATTTATAACTAATATTTAACATATTTTATTATTACGTGTGAAAATATTAAAATATGTATGATTTTGCAACTAAGAAAGTATTACTTTATGGTATAAAACCGAGTAAATACTATTAAACACATTTTAAACTGCTTTGCCTAAGAAGGATGAATATTTAATGATGTATATTGCAAAGATATACTAATCCGATATCCGAAAATTGAGATATATATAATCCTATCCAATAAATGATCAACATGATATGAAATTGATAATATATGAATATATCCACAGTGAATCAAAACCAAACCCACTGTACTAATAGTCAACAAAAATCACAAAATAAGAAACAGTACCTTACAATTTTTCAAATTGATTTTTAGTAATTTTGAAAAATTTATTACAACAGACAAACAAAACTTTAATGGTAATACAAAGTAATGTAAGGACTTCAGACAAAGTCATCATAACATTAAAAAAATTCTTAACATTTTCTAGAGAAGATTTTTCTTAACTTTTAGAACGAAATAGCTATATCAAAAATCAGATCTCAAATCCCAAATACGTTTGCGTTCTAAGACATTTACAATAAGTAATTGTAATTAAAATCATATTGTGAAAACTTGTACACTGTCTTTTAATCTCACTATGAATTCTTCAACCACTAAGCCATTTTGAATTAGTTGAATACTATTTTACACGTTAAAATAACACATGATCGCATTTCTTTGCTAAAAAAACATGACGCTATTATTTAATAAAAAAATGTTGCGACCCTAAAGCTCATTTTTTCCTATAAATAGGTTACTAAATCATTTGATCAGAGACATCCCGAAAAAGAAAGTGACAAAGATGTTTTACTATGTGATACTCCCTCTGGCTCTCCTTCTCATTGCTTACAAATTCACCTCCAAGACGAAGCGTCTCAACCTCCCTCCCTCTCCGCCTCACTCTCTCCCCATTATTGGCCACCATCGCCTCATCAAACCGCCTGTCCACCGTCTCTTCCACAGACTCGCCAAAGCACACGGCCCAATATTCTACCTCCGACTCGGTACCCGCCGTGCCGTCGTCATCTCTTCCTCCGCACTCGCAAAAGAATGCTTCACGGGTCACAACGACGTCGTAGTATCAAACCGCCCTCGTTTCCTAACCTCCAAATACATCGCTTACAACTACACCACCATAGCAACCACACCTTACGGTGACCACTGGCGCAACCTCCGCAAGATCTGCTCCCTCGAAATCGTCTCCTCGAAACGTCTCGCCAACTTTCTCCACATCCGCAAAGAGGAAATCCACCGCATGCTCACGAGACTCTCACGTGACGCGCTCATCAACAACGAGGTCGAGCTAGAGTCACTTTTTTACGATCTAACGTTCAACAACATAGTGAGGATGGTTACAGGGAAGATCTACTACGGAGAAGATGCTAGTGACAAAGCAGAAGCAGATACGTTCAAGAAACTAATTGCTTATATTACTAGTACTAGTGGCGCGAGGCACCCTGGAGAATACTTACCATTCCTGAAAATATTTGGAAGGAGTTTTGAAAAGAAAGTGAAAGCTGTTGGAGAAGCCATGGATGCAATCTTGCAGCGTCTGCTTGATGAGTGTAGGGGAAATAAAGATGGTAACACAATGGTTAATCACTTGCTCTCTTTGCAACAACAAGATCCAGAGTATTACAGTGAGGTCATCATCAAAGGCCTAATGCTGGTACGTGACAATCAAACACAGTCATATTAGTTCTTATTATTATTATCACAATTATTATTACTATTTCTAGGTATTTTACCCATTCGTGACCTCATTCTGTAGAAATAACAAATATATACCACATATTATTATAACTTATATTTTAATATAAAGTGTTTATTTTAATATATTGCATACAACTATATTATTAATAATTATGTGCGAAACAGGGCATCATGTTTGCGGCATCAGAGACATCAGCTGTGACAATAGAGTGGGCGATGGCGAGTTTGTTGAATCATCCAGAGTTGTTAGAAAAATTAAAATTAGAAATTGATGAGAAAATCGGACAAGGCCGTTTGATTGAGGAAACAGACATACCAAACCTACCTTACCTTCAAAACGTAGTGTCCGAAACGTTCCGGCTATACCCAGCTGCGCCGCTTCTTGTGCCAAGATTAACGGTAGAGGACATCAAAGTCGGAGGATACGACGTGCCACGTGAAACGATGGTGATGGTGAACGCATGGACTATCCACAGGGATCCAGAACTTTGGACCGAACCAGAGAGGTTTAACCCAGATAGGTTTAATGGTGAAAGAGGGGAAGGAGACAAAGACGATGTCCGTACGCTGATAACGTTTGGAAGTGGACGAAGAATGTGTCCCGGTGCAGGGTTAGCGAATAAGATTGTGACCTTGGCGTTAGGTTCATTGATTCAGTGCTTTGATTGGGGAAGAGTCAATGGCGAAGAGATTGATATGACTGAAGGTCCAGAGATGGCAATGCGTAAGGTGGTGCCGTTACGAGCCATGTGTCACCTTCGACCCGTTATGAATAAGCTTGTTACGGACTCAAAGGTTTAATTATGCTTTCGTGTTTTCTACTGAAAAAAACTGTTACACTTTGGTGTGTTTCTGTACCAAGATTCTCTTTGTAATGCTGAATAAATATGTTTTTTCCTCCTACTGTTTTATTTCGCATATATATGTTTCCATGTATTTTGATGGGTTTTATGAGCTTAATCATGAATAAGTTACAAGTGATCTACAAGTATGAGTTATCTTCCTCTAAATCTGTAAAACGAAAACTTCGCTCTCAGAAACATGAAAAAATCATTCTAAGAACAAAATTAAGTTGGTATTTTTATTTTCACGTTTAAGAACAATATTCGGGTTAAATGTTTGTCTTCTTTTGAATAGCAGAAGCAGAATTATTGTTCTTGGCTTAATTTTATTTGATAATATTCTTTAATAAGTTAGCTACTATCTAGATCTTTTTTCGTCTATATGTATTTGGTATACGCAGAGTGTTTGATATGCCTTTGCTTGTCTTTTTATTAAGCTAACATGAAATATTTTCTTTATTTCAAATGTATTTATGACTCCTGTGTCAGCATATATACACAGTTGTTGTTAATATATATATATATACAAGTGACATATAATCTAATAATGTATTCAAATTAAAAATAACTAAATATTGATTAGTTGATGAATATTTAATTTGATGATTACTCCTGGCGATTTTTGTTTTTAGTTAGCTTGCAATATCTTGTCATATAAAAATCATATAATGTATTCGAAATCTATAGGTTATATTTTAATCTAAATAGTGGTGTACAAATGTTTTGATTAGGTGCAGATACGGATTGAGTTAGGTTGAGATCTGTCGGACACGAAATATATGAATTCGTCAAAAGTATAAAATATAAAATATGTAGATATTCGTATATAGATCCATAAAATAGCTAAAAATAATTAAAAAGATAATATAATTTGAAGTATAAAATTGAATTAATTTAGAGTAAATTCAAAATAAAAAAGATTGTTTTTAAAAGTGATATAATTAAACGTTTTCAAAGAATTTACATTAACACATCTTAAATATCACACTTTTTCCCAAAAAATGTTATTTTTAAGTAGTCTTCCGGTTTCTTTTTGTGACTTCTCAGATGAATTGTAATAAAACTAATTTAATATTTATAAAATCTTCCTAAGAAAGCAAGTTCAGAATCTAAAGTTTATGAAATCTTCCGATAGTCGTGTGGCCAGTGGCCTAGTTGAACATGAAATCCCGTATTATTTCTGCTTTTGGGCACGTAAAACCTCTGCCAACATCTAATTTTAAATAGTTTTTTCGTCAAACATCTACTTGGTCGCTTTTTACCCATTTGTCTTCAAAGGTTTATAGTGTTCTTATTTCTTGAATATAGATTTGATTACGCAAATTTCTGAATGTGCATGTGAGTGCGATTGGTTCCGTGTATTATTTTGTTTGGTCCTGGCTGTAGATTTGATAAAATAAGATCGCAGCAAGCATGTGAAATGGTACGTTTCCCATAATTTTATAAAACAAAAATATTCTGAATGTCCATCGACCATATATCTTTCTCTTCTCTATACCACCCCTACCCCCTCACAAAATCCAGAAATCATATATAAAGTTTCAAATAATCGTTCCGCTTGATAAGGTACTAAAAAGTAAAAACCATTAACTTGAAATTTGCATTTTGATGCTAGCCCGTTATGATTTTTTTACTCGAAAAAAAATAACTACACTCGATTGAGTTTCTCGAAACTCCATCGAGCTTTGGGTCTCGGAACACATGATTTACGTGTGATAATGTGGGTAGGTTAGGTGATACTCAAAAAGTATAAATTAAAGATTTCCCTAAAATATTTTAATAGCAGAGGCTGGACAAGGCATGTGCATTTTATTCATATCCAAAGATTCGAACCGGAACCGATCCGAAATACTGGTTCGGATCCGGATCCGGATCCATGCTAAAGTACCTATTAGATCCTTTTTTTTGGTCCTACTCGAGCGGATACCCGAATATTATATATTAGGTATATTTGAGTGATTGGATATATTTTTGGTATTTCAGATATTTTTTTAAGTTTCAAGTTCGGGTTTTCGGATATAATTTCAAGTTTTGGGTAAAAATTTAGATTTTCAGAAAATACATTCGAGTCTGATTTTGGGTAAATTATTAGGTATTTTTGCGGTTTTTGGGTATTTTTAGAGTTTTTGGGTATTTTTCGAGTTTTTGGATCCAGTTCGGTATTTTGGGTCCTTTTCTGGTTTTAAATATCCGAACCAATCCAAATCTAGAATATATCCTATAATTATGGCTACGGGTACTTGAATTATAGACTCAAAACAAACAAGACTCGACCCAGAACCGACATAAAAGTTATACATGTCTATGTGTGTCTAAATTTTCAGGATCCGAAAGACCTGGATCCCACGAGATCCGACCCGAATCCGGATGCCTATGCCTAGGTTGGACGAAGCAAATCATTGGAGGGGGAGGGTGTTTTAGTTTTCTAGACAAGCCGACAATTTTTTTTAAGATTTTTTTTTAGAAATTAGATTTATATTTTGTTTTATTGACTCATTTTATTTTTTAATATCAGAGTTTATACCGTTATCCATTCATGGTATAAGCCCCTTTGAAAATCTCAAAAAGGTTTCCATCGAATTCTGATTAATGATTAATAGGGGGTTAGTGATCGTAGTGAATGTTATTAGTGCCGTCAAGGGCCCATTAAAGGGCTTCAGCCCATTATCCATAAAGGTCACAACTGACAACTGATTATCTTCACCTTCTATTATTCATTTGTTAATGTGAGTTTATTCCTGCTATTCTTATGGGTTTTAGAATTCGTCTTCATTCATCTATTCTGTTAGTCGTCAAGTTTTTTTGTGTGTTTAATTCGAAACAGCAAGAATATAAAAATAGGATACTTAATTGATTGCTTTTTTCGGACTTTTTGGTTAGAAAACAAGTAACTTGTTGTATACGTAATCGAAAATGACGCTAACCTTCAAGACTTCTTCTCCTAGCTCGAACCGATCAACACCGAAACCCTTCCCCGGAGATGATGATTCTCACTTCCTTCACTACAGAAGCTACAGAGCACACACGACCACACTCTTCTTCGTCCTCGTCTCTCTCTCCCTCTTCGTCATCTTCTCTCTCTACTCTTCCCCAAACGCAATCTACTTCGCCACGACACGCCAGGCTAAACCAGGGACAGTCACCTACGTGATCAACGTCCGAGACTCGAGCCATATCCGCAGGATCAAAGCAGAGGGCGTCCTCTGGCCAGGATGGGAGGTTATGATGATCGCTTCACCTGAGGAGAACGTCATGCTACCGCTTCACGGAGAGAACAACTACACGTGTTTTTACCCTAACGGCGAGAAATTAACGGCGAAGTTCTCCGTTACTCTCCCGTTCACGAACCGTACCACGTTCAAATGCAAACTCCCCGGAGTATACCGCCACCACCACCCGATCCCGACTCCGATCCTCGCCTCCTCGCGGTCCTTCGAGCTTTCCCCGGAGACGCGGTGGCCTGACCTCCCTCTGTGGAACTTCGTGGTGTTCGACACCATCTCCACGGAGCACGACGTCGTTTTATTCGTCAAGGGGCCGAACCGAGGGCTGGGGTCGAACAAACCGCCGGGGACGTTTCGGTGCGTGTTCGGCGAGGAGTCTGACTCCGCCGTTAGAACCGTCGTGACTAGCTCCGTGCAAGAGGTTTTCCGGTGTCCGTTTCCTAACGTGACGATGGATTATCCGGTGAAAATATACCTAGAGAGGGTGGCGACGGAGAAGGAGGCCATGAAAGTGGTTCCATCAGTGGCGTATTTTAGCCCCAAGCGTAGGTTAGTGGAGACACGTGAGAAGGCACTACTGTGCGCGACGACGATGGTGTACAATGTAGCCAAGTATCTGAGAGAGTGGGTGATGTATCATGCAACGATAGGAATACAAAGATTCATTATATATGATAATGGTAGCGACGATGAGCTAAACGACGTCGTTGAGGGGTTGAAGAGCGAAAGATACGACGTGACGAAAGTGTTATGGATATGGCCCAAGACGCAGGAGGCTGGGTTCTCCCACGCGGCGGTTTACGGTAACGATTCGTGCACTTGGATGATGTATGTCGATGTCGATGAGTTTCTATTCTCTCCGGTTTGGAGTAACCAGTCTAAACCGTCGGATCAGATGATTAGATCTCTTCTACCGTCGGACCAAAGCATGATTGGACAAGTGTCGTTTAAGTCACTCGAGTTTGGGCCTTCGAATCAGACAAGGCATCCAGCTGGCGGTGTGACGCAAGGGTACACGTGTCGACGAGAGGAAGAGCAGCGGCACAAGTCGATCGTGTTGCTGAGCGCGGTGGAGCATTCGCTGTACACGGCGATCCACCACTTTAGTTTGAAGGGAGAGTACGAGTGGCGAGTGGCGGACACGGAGGAAGGAGTGGTGAACCATTACAAGTACCAAGCGTGGCGGGAGTTTAAGGCTAAGTTTAAACGGCGTGTTTCGGCTTATGTTGTGGATTGGACTAGAGTTTCAAATCCTACGTCGAGAGATCGGACTCCTGGGTTGGGCTTTAAACCCATTGAGCCAGAAGGATGGGCCCAAAAGTTCTGTGAAGTCATGGACATGAGATTGAAGAGGTTAACCAGAAAATGGTTTGGACACCCAGAGAAAAACGGGTATAGAATGGCTTGGCAAAGATGAAAATGGTTGTTAATTGTATTAATAGAATAGTTGTTTGGCGACAATTTTTTGTTTATTTAAAAAAAAAAAACAGAACTGAAAACTTTGGGTTTAGAAATTCTGAAGCTGAACTACTTCACAATCTCATTCGACATTTTTTTCAAAAATATGATTGTGCAATATATACTTTTCAGTGTTTAGAATAATATAATGTACAGTAATGTTTACAGTACTAACCAAAAAGTCATAGAAATAAATCAACAATTAGAAACATTATCTAACTTGATTTTGATATGTCCATTTATAGTCAGATTTTACTTTGCAGCATTTAAACTATTTAACACTTGCCTAAAAAAGTGAGTAAGCCTGTTTAGGATATGAATCTCTAATTTTAGGCTTTTTAGAAGAGAATATAAATTCCTAGTTAAAGAAATAAAAGCTATGATTTGTGTTTATTATAGGAGATGATTAGAAGTAGTTGTAGCTTTATATTTTTTTTGTAGAAATAAAACTGTAGTTTTTTTTGCTAAATAATTTTCCTGTAGGATTTTAACTATAGGTTTGAAAAAATTTAATGACTTACATATAAATTTTCTAAAGTAAAAAATAAGTGTTCTAGATTAATTGCTTTCCACGGTAAAAAATAAACAAAAAAGAAAGAAAAATATGTAACTTTAAAAAATCTTTATAAAGCATGATTGGTAAAAATTTATACTTTGAAAATAATTTGGATTGTAAAAAGATCTTATGTCACTTCTAAATCACTTGCCAATCAATCCCATAGTGGAGGTAAGAGTTGAGTCAGATCACATATCATGTAAACCATTCATAGCACAAGTAAAGATAATGTTTGTGTGGTTTTAAAGGGGTAACTTGTATATTTCACTTTTCAATTATTGACACGATTGTTTGAGTTATTTGGTATCTCCACGACTTCTTTGATGCGTTTAGCTCATTAGGGATTTGTACCACTACCAGTGACGTATATGCGGGCTAGTGGTTGCAGGTCGATATCATAGTCCTTGTACACAGAACATGAGCTTTTTCAAAAATCGGTCTGGACTAAAAAAAATACATTAACAAAGGTTGTATCAAATGTATCAGAACACTAAGTGACTAGACTAATAAGAGAGGTTTTCAAAAACTGCAATGTATATTTGCAAGGGCGGTATACATATCAGTACATATCAGACTATGACTGGTGTCTATTATAGAGACTAGAGAGTTGTAAGAGTTGAGTCAAATCACATATGATCATGTAAACCATTCATTAGGGTTAGCACAAGTAAAGATAATGTCTGTGTGGTTTTAAAGGGGTAACTTGTATATTTCACTTTTCAATTATTGACACGATTGTTTGAGTTATTTGGTATTTCCACGACTTCTTTGATGCGTTTAGCCTATGTATATTTGCTAACGCACATGTATACTGATCCAAGTGTGATACATATACTTTTCACTACAAGCGTCGTTTATATATTTTTTACTCAATTTTGTTATGGTTGGTTAATAATACACTATCATGTCATTATATCAACACACATGTTCAGCATTCGAGGAAGACTAATCCTTCTATGTTTTCTCTTTCTAATTTGAATAAGTTTTTTCTTCTTCTTTTGTTTTTTTTTTCCTTTACAGTTTTGATAAAATTTGTCAACGCAGCTGTCATAGTGGTAGTGTTAAATTTCTCCAAGTACAATTATGTACTTATCCATATTTGACATTGCGTATAGTACATTTTCTTATTTGTAGGTATGTTCGAAACTTTGACAAAGGCATGTCAAAGTTCAAATTTGAAAGTCTTTTCAAGAATTTATTGTTGAATCGAAGTTTTAAGAAAGAACAAAGCAAAATAATTGGAGTTTAGGTTTCCACTATCTTTAAACCGGTCCCGTTTGGACCCAATGGTTTTGCTCTAACCCGCAAAAAGATTTTTTAGACCAAACCTTATCGGTGTGATCAATTAAAATCAAAAGACTGAGCGTAATCAAACTTTTATTAGATTGGTCCAAACTCCCAAATACACTAATAAGCTCAACACCTCAAAATCGTTTACGCAATTAGAAAGTTGTCTAAATCATAGTGGGTCGAAAATATGATTTCTAACTTGTCCCGCTATTCACATGACATGACACTCAGATGGCAATACAAGCATCGCTGGAAAAAAATTGCGAACACAAATAGGTAAGCAAGATTGTGAAGAAAGAAGAAAAAAATGAGATGAAAAAAGAAACGTACGAAAACTCTATAAGTTTCATAAGTGAAAACTCTATTAGCTTCAGAATTTAGTTTGTTTTAAAATTTAATACTAGTTAAATAATTAATACACTTGGATTATATTTTTAGTATCCAAGCGCGCGATGATTATTCTCTAAACATATCTTGAAAATGGTTATTACAATAGTCAGTTCCAATATGTTTGAGTTTGAATTTCTACGTAAAGGTTTAAAAATGGTTCCTAATCCTAGGTAAAGAAATTTAAGCTTTTAGATTAGCTGAATGTTGGAGTTTTGAGAACTTGAAATGCAGAAGATAACCTTTTTCATATTAGAAAGAAATCTATAACTTCAAAATACAATTGCACCGTTTATATATACTAACTCAATTATTCACCCCACTAGTCATCGCCGGCACGTAATTGCTATGAGTCTTGTGATATTGACAACATAGAAAGCTTGAAACTGAATTAAGACATTGGTTTGAGTAAAATTTCTCTATAAATGTGACATGTTACAAACTAAACAAACCATACGCTATAATCCTACACTAGTAGAGAAACAAATACTACAAAGGAAGAAGAACAAAAATGTTATACTTGATCCTCATCCCTCTGCTAGTCCTCGTGGCTTACAAATTCATCTACTCCGAAACGCACCGTTTTAATCTCCCACCGGGACCACCGTCACGTCCCATCGTTGGCCATCTCCACCTCATGAAACCGCCGATCCACCGTCTCCTTCAGAGCTTTGCTAACAAATATGGCCCTATATTCTCCCTCCGTTTCGGCTCCCGCCGCGTGGTGGTCATAACTTCCTCTTCACTCGTCCAAGAAGCCTTCACCGGCCAAAACGACATCAATCTTTCGAGCCGGCCTTTCCAACTGACGGCCAAATACGTTGCCTACAACTACACAACCGTCGGAACCGCTCCTTACGGCGACCACTGGCGTAACCTCCGCCGCATATGCGCCCTCGAGATCCTCTCCTCCAACCGTCTCACCAACTTCCTCCACATCCGTAAAGACGAAATCCGCATCATGCTCATGCGCCTCTCACGTGACACGACTCACTCCGACGGCGGGAGCCGTTTCACCCACGTCGAGCTAGAACCGCTTTTCTCAGACCTAACGTTCAACAACATCGTAAGAATGGTCACAGGGAAGAGATATTATGGCGATGACGTGAACAACAAGGAAGAAGCAGAATTGTTCAAGAAGCTCGTTTACGACATCGCCGTGTACAGCGGCGCGAATCACACGGCGGATTACTTGCCGGTGCTGAAACTGTTCGGAAACAAGTTCGAGGAGGAAGTCAAAGCTCTCGGAAAGTCCATGGACGAGATTCTGCAGCGTTTGCTCGATGAGTGTAGGAGAGACAAAGATGGTAACACAATGGTCACTCACTTGCTGTCTTTGCAAGAACAAGAGCCTGAGTATTACAGTGACGTCACTATCAAAGGGCTAATGATGGTAATCTCTATTTAGTGATGATGAAAGCAAAATTTTCAATTATAATTATAATTTTTTTCTGAAAACTTATGCAAATTATAAAATATATTACATACTAAACAATAACTTATGATATAAAAAAATTCCAACTAAATTTAATTATAATGATAATTATTCACATGGTTTTAAAACTACGTAGGCCATGATGCTCGCGGGAACCGAGACCTCCGCCATAACCCTAGAGTGGGCGATGACGAATTTGCTTAGACACCCTGACGTGTTGAAGAAGGCAAGATCGGAGATAGATGAGAAGATCGGAGAGGACCGTCTTATCGACGAGCCAGACATCGCCGTACTTCCTTACCTCCAAGACGTGGTCTCCGAGACATTCCGACTGTTTCCAGTGGCACCGCTACTAGTCCCTCGCACGCCGACGGAGGACATGAAGATCGGTGGTTACGACATACCGCGTGACACGATAGTGATTGTTAACGCTTGGGCTATACATAGAGATCCCGAGCTTTGGGATGATCCAGAGAGGTTTAACCCGGATAGGTTTAAAGGATGCGGCAGCGAGTTATGCGCTTATAAGCTGATGCCGTTTGGAAACGGCCGAAGAGTATGTCCCGGCGCTGGACTAGGGAGGAGGATAGTGACGTTGGCGCTAGGATCGTTGATTCAGTGTTTTGATTGGGAGAATGTGAAAGGTGAAGAGATTGATATGTCGGAGAGTACTGGGTTGGGTATGCACAAGCTTGATCCTCTACGGGCCATGTGTAGGCCTAGACCCATTATGGCTAAGCTTCTAGTTTAGTTGGAGAAGTGTCTTTAAGTGGAGGATAAAAGAAGACTTTTGTTATACGTACGTACTTTATTATTTTCAATCATTATAATGTTTGCACAAAATGATGAAACTATGTTGTTATATTATTATCAGTCGCGTCTTTGTAACATCACCATCAAGGATGGGTACAAAGGTTCCTTGAAGTCATGGCTTAAAGGTCCAATGTAAATAATGTTCTAAAACACACGTTGTCTTTTTGAGTTCCACAACTTCTTTTGTCTCTATTCAAGGATGAGCCCAAAGATTAGTTGAAGTCACACGATTCAAGGTTGAAATGGATAACCAAGAAATGGTTGATGTTATAACAACCATACATTTGATGTTTTATGTTCCACCACATGTTTCGTATCAGTGCATTCCGAAGATGGCCCGCAAGTGTTTTGTACTTATGTGATGTGAACTCACCGATTTAAGGTTGAAAAGAATAACACCAAATGCTTCGGATATCCACTGAAGGATGTGGAATCAAATACGAATGATAAGACACTAGTAGATGTGGTGTAAACTATAACTTAATTTTATTAGCTTGGACCAGACTCCATACTACAAGATATGGTGAAAATTCATCTTATCATATAATCTTTATATTAACTATTGATGTATGAGTTGTATATATTTTTGTTTCCCCGAACTTTTGAAATTTGTATTTGTATATAAACTAAAATTGTAATTTGTTTACGTCTCTCTCAACACCTCGCAGCAAGCATGTGATTCATCGATTTTCTGGTAAATAATAT